>NC_092578.1:18740320-18880320 GCF_037975245.1 Apostichopus japonicus | reverse complement strand
AGTCATGTAAGACGCTGAAGATTGTTGAATAATATACTTTCCAAATGAAGTCAATATATATATTTCAACATGTTATATCTCATAAAATCACAAAATCTATGGACCGTGAGAAACGAGCATAGTGAGTAAGGGAGATCAATCCTGGGACATGGGTGTGAACGAGGGGTCCAGGGTAATATGGGATACAAAATAATGTATTTTGATTTTCATAATATTGACTATATTAAATGATAAGGGTATAGCCTTACAAAATTGTCGAAATTTGGACCAAAAATGGGATTTCTCAAATTTTACGTCAGAGTGTTTATGTGGATTCTTAAAGCTCAGTTATGGATTTTCCTCAAGTCTAAAGTGGATTTCCAGGGAAGGTTAAGCTTCGTTTCACGTTATTAATATCATAAGACAATGAAAAAAAATATGGAAGAAGAGCGCCCTAAACCCCCCAAAAAATATGGAAGAAGAACGCCCTAAACCAAAAAAACATCAATTGCGAAGAATTAAAAAAAATCGCGATTTTGGCCAAAATTTGATTAAATGATAAGGGTTATAGCCTTACAAAATTGTCGAAATTTTAACCAAAAATGGGATTTCTCAAATTTTACGTCAGAGTGTTTATGTGGATTCTTAAAGCTCAGTTATGGATTTTCCTCAAGTCTCGAGTGGATTTCCAGGGAAGTTCAACTTCTTTTCGCCTTATTAATATCATATGACTATATGAATAAAATTTGATGATATTTTCTTTCAAATGGGAAACAATATCAACATAATTATACCTGATATATAAAGAGAAGAACGCTTTACCCCATATACATCATTTTGAGAAGAATTGAAAAAGTCGCGATTTTGGCCAAAATTTGAAAAAATGATAAGGCATAGGCAAATTTCTGCCATTTCCGTCAGGTTGCTAATACGTATTGTTAAAGCTCAAGATGGGTTTTCCTCGAGATTAAAGTGGAGTTCTTTTGGATTTTTAAACCTCAATCGGCTTATAATTTTAGTAAACTGATGAATCACATTTGTTTTTAAATGATAAGGATATATATCGCCTTCCAAAATTGTCAAATTTCGACCAAACATGAAACATCTTATATATATCAGGATTCTTGTACGGATCCTTGAAGCTCAATTATGTGTTTTTTAATGTGGAGTGAAAATAAAATAACCGATGAGTTTTTCATGTTATTTGTCTTTTGTGATTATTATAGAACCACTAGATTTTAAACCGAAGGAAACGTGTTCATGATTTCCATTACAAACTAATCGTATAATTTCCTAGTTGGATTTCTGTTTATCATTTGTTTAGATATGATGGCAATGAAGCAATTGTGAATTACATCATGCACCACGTGACTTAGCCTTATATTAAATGCTTCAATACATAAATTTATGCCATTGAAGTGTGTTAACATCAGAGTCGCCGTTTAAGGTCACTTGATTAGCTATAGAGTTATAACATTAAACAAAGAAATAGCCTATATAGACTTACACATTAGAGGAAAGAAAATGGTGCTTAGGCAATGTTGGTATGACGCAAGTGGTTACTTAGCAACTGCTTTTCAAAGCGGACAGCATATGGACAACTCGAAATCGTTCGAGTCGGTAATGTGCATTTGCATAGACTATGTCAAATACGTCACCAGACGGTTTACGTTTGGTTTTTTGCTTTTTCGTCAATCTAAATAATTTTCAGGATGTCGGTTAAATTTTCACATATTTTACATAATCTACGCCGGAGGATATGTTATTCTGCGAAAATGACAACAACAAAAAACCTGTTCATTCATTTTTATTTATGAAAAGAATTAATTGATAAACACAGGATGTTTCAAGCGATATGTCATAAAGGGAACAAGCATCAGAATTAAACAAAACAAGAAAATGAAGAATTGATGCCAAAAGAGACGAGAAGCCATAAGAAATAAACGTAACGTCTATAGTGGTCTGACCAGGGTGCTTATAGCTATTATGGTAACCACTAAACTGCTAACAGCAATATCTGGGGTTTTTGCTTGTCAAACAATATCCACGTCAAATTGAATTTAATTGACCACAATCTAAAAGGCTGATCTGTTCTGTCGTGTCTTTCTAGAATATCTTACCGACCACGTCCAAATGTAGGCCAAATGACGGTAGCATTATACAATTGTGAATAGCAATTGAGGGGGGGGGGTGGGGGTGGATATAGGGGCGTCTATGCTCCTTGTCCAGGATCGGCGGGGCAAGCTTTACCGATGTAAACACTCCCTCGGCTGTAAAATGTACTTTCACCGTCCCTTCGCCATACCCGTATATATATATATTAACGGTGTGTAGCCTATACAGGAAGAAAATTAATTGTGTTTAGTTCTTTGGATGAAAAGAATGAATTATACGTTTGTAAGCCCCTCCCCATCATTATTATTAGGTTTTTTGTGGTAGGTGATATATAATAGTTATAAAATAGTTATTGTTCTACCAAGAACGTTGAATTTAGACCTCAGTGGAGTTAAATACGGCAAACACGCAGCTCTATGAGGATTCGAGAATCATTCCGATCTCTCTGCCCTACTTTTGAACTTCAGTTGTCAGAATCTCAGTCTCAGACTCATTCTCTGAGAGGTAAAAGGTCGTCGGAGCATTAACCTGGCAAATGGCACGTGAGCGGTCCAATCTGTTGAGAAATGAAAGTTGCGCAAAGAAAAAGGCGCGAAGAGCGGAACGCAATATTACGTATAAAATGAATTAGGCCCGTTATGTCAACCCTCACCCGCCAAGTTTAATCTAATATTTATCATTCCAATCTAAATATCATTTTTCTTCAATCAGTAACCTCTCTGAGATTCTAATTCTTAAAGCAGCAACACTGTCTTGATATTTCAACACGCATGCGCATTTGCATCGAAAATCATGTTGGATCCCGGGACAATTACGTCATAGGAAGATTACGTCATAGGGCCCCATTTTTTAATGCTTCGTTATTCCTTAAGTATATTATGAAAATGAGAAGACATTGATCTTTATCCCACAATTCCCCTCCTTAAGCTGATCCCGGGCCCAGAGCTGTACCACCCTCACCCCCCCCCCCACACCTCGTCAGGCCTGTGCATGTTACAATTGCTAACACTTCAAATCATGTACTGTCTTGAAGGTTTTCATCATCGCAAGTTTTCGCAGACATAATTGGAGAATTTACTTCAGGGATCTTTTTTTTTTGGGGGGGGGGGGCATTTGAACATGCAGACTGACCACAATGTGACCAGAATGAGAATGGAGGTGATATCGAAGTCTTTTAGATGTGACGTCACAACATATGATGCTGTCTGTGTTGAAGATTGTTCCACATCTTGAATGGAAAAGAATTTTCTATTCAAGCTAATATATAGCCCTAATCTTAATATTTTCACAAGAAAGTTCTGCTCATTGTTTCTTTACAAAGGAAACATATTGATTGAAGAGCCTGTAATATTAACAGCAGGATTTCTCAAAACACTAAAATGGTGTTAAACTGCAACCTGCATTAATGGATTTTTGTTGTAATGACCTTAAACATAACCAAATTAATTTTGCGTCTAAAATCATTTTTTTCCCTTTTTTACGTTTTTAACTTTGACCCACAAATAAAGACATATGTTGGTCATAGATATTCCCAAAATAATATAAAGGTCTGTTTCTGTACTTGTCGAGTATAGGAAGCGTTTCCGTCCCATTACTGCCGTTGCGGCCCGAGTGGAGCAAATCTTGGCCTAAAGTCACTTATTCTCTGCGAATCCACCATGTTTATGCAACATGTCTATGAATTCCGTACGCATATATAATGTGATCTTCCGGTCCAAGACTGACAAGCTAAGCATTGTCATATTAACCCCAAAAACGCATTTCTCGGAATGTCGACGCGAATTCCATTGTGAGCTGTCGTTGACGGTTTTCACAATGACGGTGATATCCAATTCCATATGGATGTCAGAAGTATATAATATCTATAGGCTTCATCTTCATGGGGATTTATAAAACGTGTCTTCTTTTATAGTTGTAATAGACATAGCATATACTATATACGTTGAACACTTGCACAAAGTTTATCCGCTGGAACTTGCGTGTTCACTGTAGGCTGACAAAAGCTGCCCTAAATATTTTCCTCACTGAGAAAACCACCTTCTACATTCCACGCGGCCTTGGTCGATTTAGAATCTTCGGATCACAGTGTAGTTAAAAACCCCAATTAAATATTTGGCTGCATAACTGACGTGTATTAATGATACGCTGTGTGATTAAAATAGCTGATACCCGAACTTAATATCACATGGAAAGTCAAGGGGGTGCAACAGCGCGATGTCGTACTTTTCTGCAAAGGGATATATTTATATTAATGCTTATTAACGAGGAAATGTTTACATAAGCCATTCAACGTCGAACTCCCGAAAGCAGGTAGCTAGGGAATACAGAACATTCCAATTTCTGGTATGTACGTTTCTTTCATCGAATGACCAGGTGTTATAAATATGGAACGCATTCTCTAGCTTCCATTAACACCAGGAAACAGTGGAGGAAGGAGGAGCTTATAGGAGAAGATCATTGCGAAAAATGTGGAAAGTATGACGTGATGTCATCAATTCTCCCGAGCATGCGCAGTTTATGGCACCATGTATACTTAATACAAAAAAAATGTTTGATTGCGTGAGTTCATAATTGCTATCATCGGAAGTTCACCTCGAAAAAAATGGCTTTATGTAAGATCAATAATGGAGCATGTCAGAGTTGATCATCCTCATTGGTCTATTGATAACGGTTATAAAAAATAAATCGAACAATCTTAAAATAGTACAAACGATAATGATTTTATATTTAGGGATGACATTCAGATATAATTTTAGTGTTGATATCTTTTGCTATAGTTCAAGAAACATGGAAAAACAAAAACAGTCTTAGTAAAGTTTCTATAGTTAATCTGGTTTTGAAGATACTCATTTTTAAAATTACACTATACATCTCTGGAATTCTTCTTCTTCTTATGATGAATTTAAAATGACGTCGGCTCCTCGGTGCACTGGCCTAACAGTTAATGTGTTACTCCGTTGCTTTATAAAATTATTATAACTTGTTCAATATATATATATTCTTTTCACTTCATATGAACAACAGATTTTCCTTGTGGTCACATTCACACCATTTGTCCTTTGTAAATTCTGTAATCATCAATGTATCATCAATACGTTATTTGAGGCAATAAAAGTATTAGGTATTCCTATCTACAATCGTCGACAAAAATAGATGGGACACCCCACTCCCCGTATCAATGTTGCAGTTTCTGAGCGCTTTTGGCTACAACATTGAACGGGGGGGAAGGGGTGCGCTTAAGCCAATATCGCTCGTTGCTGCTCATACTGTCCCATCATTTTTGTCGAGGATTGTAGTGTTGTGCTGTATCTGTGTGTTGCACCCCCTCCCCACCCCGACCCCAAATAAAAATTGTGAAAAATTTCATGAAGTATTTCAGTTTGATGCCTTAGATATAACAGAAGCCTCTTACGCGACCGAGACCAGAATCGCTATGACGATGCCTTCGGCGCCTTAGATCCGTTCCGAATCGGTTAAGCGGTAGGCCAAATTTGCTACTGCTGGACCTTGTTAATAGTTCCAAGGCATTCGAGGTCCACAATCCCATCATCGCAAGGGGATTGAAGAACGGGTTAGCATTGGATACTGCGTTATCTTCTCTCTCCTCCTCCTTCGCCTCCCTCTATGTATATCTTTGTATTTCGTACACCATATGTTGTTTATTCAGTAAGCCTCGGCGTTACATTGTATACAATGGTTTCTAGCCGTTGCTTCGCGCGCTGTTTTTTCTTTGGGTGTTTCATAAAAGTGCGAGTACTCCCCATAAAAATACCAACCCACAGATCAGTTAAATGGTCATTGGGTTTTATAGTGATGTCAGCAAGCACTAGAATTTATATAATCCAGAAACAATGTATATCCCAGGCGATGTTTTTTTTTTACCAGTGTGTATGTATCCTATAAGATATATACCAGGAGCAGGCGAAGTATGGCTTACATATACTAATACAAGGTTTGGTAGTGGTCGTTTGTATCGAGCCAAAGATGATGTTTAAGCGAAGATGGGTGAGAAATAAACACAAGAGAGGGGATTAAAAAAAGCCTTTCAATAAACAAGTGACCATCATAAAGGAGTGGTACAGTAGACAAATGTTGCACAAACAATATATAGGTTACCTCATTTCTGCATGCTCCCTCTCTGACTTTACCATCAGTCTGTGGCACGCGGAGGCGGTAAGCATCAAAGGAAAATAACCCCTGTAAGGTAAACCTACCGTAACTGACACGCCCCATCAATTTACCTATATAAGAGAGATTAGTCCTCAATAGGTCCTGTTCACAACATCTGAGGACAGGATAAACTTATTGACAAATCAAAGCAGTCAGTTTGTTGACGAAAAAAAGGAAGCAGCGCTAAAGAAAACAAACACATGTAAAAAATGTATGATTCGTTAGGGCATGGAGCTCTGTTTATAGCTCCATGGTTAGGGGAAGATGAATGCAAGGAAGATACAGTATAGCGTATCAGGAATTCCTCTACAGGTGGGAATAATTGGGATGGGTGCTCCAAGGATGGTGAGAGGGGTGGAGGAGTGAGATGAAGCGGGGGGGGGGGGCAAGATGAGGAGAGGGACGGAGAATGTCCATATGACGACTACCAATTTGCAAGGTTATTGTATCAAATACAACTTTTGCGCCATCGACAAAAATCCAATTACCCAATTTCTGGGCTAGTGACCCATCAGTTAAATTTGTTCCTGTATATACAATCCCCTCTCTGTGGCGCTATAAAACGCTTAAGTCGTCCACCGACAACACCCAGAATAGACAAATATGAAGTTGGGAAGAGAGTTTAGTTCGAGGAGGGGTAAAGGTTCGACGGGGTATACACTGAGTAATTATTCTTCTCTCAGTGTCAATGACAAAGGCTATCGCCACATGACACATCGACATTGGAAATCATGATAAATCAGGTTTTCTTCACCCATTTCAAGGCTGGAAATTTAGCAGCCAGGTGATTTAAGAATTCCTCGTATTTTGTTTTCCGTGGACTTTCTATCATCAGGTCTTTCGTGGGTGTATGTATAGGCCTAATTATGACTCTAAATTGACAGTAATCGTAATGAGCTAAGAGGCAATGTGTACTAGAGAATTGAGTAATACCATAATACCGTCCAAGTTTGGAAAAATTGGCTACGCAACCCTCCTACCTCCAACCCCTTCACAAACACGCTTACTAACACACATCTCATTTTTGGCCCCTGTCCCAAAATGGTTGGTCTACTCCATATACTACTATATACAAATAGCATACAATGGTATATGACACATACATACATTATGTTAGGATATGGTACATGCAACACATATATACAAAGAGATGTAGGGAAACATGGCACATACATATAGAGATGTAACGATACATGGTAGGTATGAATACAAATAGATAACGAATTATGGTACATACCGTATTTACAGAGATACAATGGTACATGACACATACATACATTATGTTAGGATACGGTAGATGTTACACATATACAAAGGGATTTAGGAGAACATTGTACATACATATATCATACATACAGAGATGTAAAGATAGATAACTCGTACGTAGAAATCCAGATGGGCCTTCGAACTCCACCTTGTTGAATTTCGAAGGCAAATTCGAGGGCGGCCAGAAGAGTTGAGACGGACTCCCTCGCATCAACCTTTCCGATTCTGTAACAAAACTTTATGCTTGAGTTTGATAGTTTATTGAGGACACTTGACTTAATTGGTTAAGTGGCTTGTAGCTTATAGTTCGCTGTGTGTGATCCTCTCCTGCACAACGATGCTAATTTCTATTGAGGTTTTTAACTGTCTATTGTCCGAGCCTCTATTTCGTGGAATTAGGTCCTGGCAATATAAAGAATGTGTTAAGAATAGGCGGCGTCAACTGTATAACAAGTTTATCAATACTAAAGTTAATCGACACGAAGATCAGAAAATCGAGAAAAAAAAAAGTTTAGATCAGCAAATAATGTTGTGTTCTATTGTCACAACGTCTCTTCATTGGAAGCATTTCCTTGTATAATAAATAATTTTATTATGTTTCCAATGGCGCCAGACCGTTGTTGTTTGTTCACGTATATACAGCGATGGTTTGCTTGTATGTTTGTTTCTTCAGGTAGTCGCTTTCTAGTTTTCGTCTCAGCTATTTTTTGTTGTTGCTCGAAAAGCAGTTGAAATTGCGATGGGTTGTTTTCAGGCAGATTAATTCTAAAAGAGGCCACACTGGAAATGTATGGGAACAGGGCTATAGTATGAAATTTGTTACATTTTCCAGGTTTCCAACCATGACATTATCACCAGTCTTTTAATGCATTGTATTTCATGCATTCGGTATTAGGATATTCTAGGTAAAACACAACCACTAATTTGTAGGTCTATAGTCCTATATGTGTGTGTGAGCTATTCTTGTGTAGGTGATGGGGGACGTAGATGGAGAGGGAGTCCTTTGTAAATTGAATGTAAGAAAATCATCTGAACATGAATCATGAACGTGATAACGCAGTAATAATCCAAATACAAACTTTCTATAAACAAACAAATTTCAAACATTAAGAATTAAAAGTTTCTCGTTTAATGTTGTATTACAAAAAGAACCAAATTAAATAGAAGAATATATCTCTCTAGTGCATGTGTGGATTGGAATACGCTTAAAGGATCGTATCGAATTTTCTATGGTGATGGTTGGCCGGTAACAATAAAACGAAAATACCCGGCGTTTTTGCAGCCCTGTCAACATCTTGATAAAATGCCAAAATACTAAATATAATTAAACAAAATGTGGAAATTTATTACCATCCTTGGTATCAAGTGTGCAAATTTGGTAATTTCCATTACTTTTTTTTACATTTTGTCTAGAAGTTTGCAAAACAGTTATTTTCGTAATTTTATGATGTTTTAACAAGATGTTCGCAAAAGCGGCAATTTTCAGATTTTACTATTTTGCACAAATATAGTATTTTTAGGAAACATAAATGCTTCGTGGAAATAAATGAATTAAATGGTTAACAATTAAATGATAAAGGGAAAGCCGCATGGATGGTTGTAACAAATTAGCAGACCTCTCGGTTTCTTGTTTTCAACGTTTCCATCGTTATCCAATCTGTGATTTCTACTACAAGTTTCAAGTTCCTTATCTATCCCATTATCGGTCGAGTAGGACCTATGAAGCAACCCCCACCCCCCCCCCCATTAAAAAAATCCCATCCAAAGTACCCCTTTCACATGTGGCCCTTGTTTTATTAATGAAAAATATAGCTTTTTCCATTATTGTAACAGGGGCCCTTTTGTTATACGGTATTTCAAAAGTGCTCATTTTGTGGAGAAATAAAAGAAAACTATTACTTAAATGTGCTATTTTGTTGAAAAGTAAAAAAAGGTACTAAAAATTTACCATTGTGTTGAAAAGAAAATCTTATAAAAACGGAATAGAATTTGTGCCACAGAATAAACAAAGCAGAACCACTATGTCAAGAACTGGATCAGTTTTAGGGTACAGGTGGTCCTCGTGTCAATTCTAGGTCACCACTATAGAATGACGTCATTCCTGGTATTAGTTAAACGTTATGTATATATGTATTCAGTTCCATAATGAACACTAAACGTGATGAATGAAGCTCAGATAAATACCCAAACAAACCCTGACCAAAAAAAAAAAAAAAAATTAAATCAAGACGTTTAGTCTTAAAAATCAAAATTATATTCGTCACTTTTTCCTGGTCTCTCAGATTTAAGATTTTGATGATGGGAAAAATAAGATAGTATGAAAGGGGTGTTTCATCTCAAAAGTTCCCTTAACATCTTGTAATGACGTGGAAAGTTTGATCTTGGCCGCCACTGGCAGACGACAACGACGAACTATTTTATATCAAATGATGCGTAGAGGATTTGCATCTTCCAGCCACAACTGCTTTGATCTGAGTCCGACGCGAAGGGTTTTAACTTGATGCCTTCCAGTGCCGCCCCGTAAGAGTAGTTTACTGTTAAAGGAGCTTTTCATAGTTGAACTTAAATACGCGAGACTTAAACAATAAAAATAAATAATAATAAAAAAAAATGAAATTCTTGCTTACACAGATCTGACTTGTAGAATGGAATTTTCAAGGTGAACGTACGGGTGTTCGATGTGCATCTGTTTATTGTACAATATTTCTCTTAGATCCCCAAACACGATGAGATTAGTTATATACCATGCAACCCAGGTGTTTTGAAGAAGGGGCGGGCGCCCGGAAAACAAATATCTGTAGAAAAACCGAAAATGTTATACTGAAAAGCAGTGCATAAGAAACATCGGTAAATGGTAATAAATGCCCACTTCGCTTTTTTGAAATCGCCGAAAATTGTAAGTGCAAAAACAGAAAAAGGAAAAGTCAGCCGAGTGATTCTCTCCTGGCCCCTCCCCCACCCCCTGCCACTTCCCTGTAATGTGGCATGTTCTGTCAGGATTACACACTGTGTAAGACTGATGATGATGAATACCGTGGATGAAAACAAAGAAAGATGAGTTAACTTTGTTATAACCATAATTTAAATTATTAATTACTAATATGAATATAATAGCCATAATTTCATCTTGGACCGAGGAGAAGAAACTAAACCTGTCGCAAAGTTCAGTTGGAAGCAGGAAATATATATATACAATCGCGTCCTTTCTAAGTTGTTTCGCTGTGCCCACAAATTATACATTATTGGGTTTGGCGGAGGGGGGTGGAAGGGACGGGGATATTACACCAAGAAGGACAGGACCACGTGGGTCCTTTATATCTTTGTTACGGTCGTGGTTTTAAGTATAAACAGGTATTTAGAGCTTGTTATACCGTATGTGTAAGGTTTGTAAATTGATGGGTACGACGTGCTCACTCCCAGGCATAACCAGGATATCCGTCCCTCCCTCCCGCCCCATCCCTCCCTCCCTTCCTCCCTCCCTCCCTCCCCTCTCACAGTACCACGGTACTAAGGACACTTGGTGTCTTCATACCATTTTCAAGAGATAGCCTGAACACATCTAGACCTATGTCTGCAACTCCCCTTTAAAACATTTGCTGTTGCAAATCATTTTGGGCGCGAAACTCTTGGTTCTCTAAGTCTCGAGGCTGTGACCGGATTAAACCAAGTTTACGTTAGCTAAATAAATATTTCCAAAAGATTAAGGAGAAGAAATATGCAGACGGTGACTCATTAAGAGACCTTATATCCGTCTGACATTGATTTATCTATCGATCTCCATATCTGTATTTTGTTCTTGAAAACATCGTCTTTTGAAGTAGGACATTACAATTACAAAAATACTGGAAGAGTTAACGACCTGTGTTTGCGTATAGGGCCGAATATTAAAGCGGTATTTTCGAGTTAAAGTTGGCACAATCAATCTGGGATGTGGGCTGGGAGGTTAGGGTGGGGGTGAAATTCGAGGGGCAGTGGGCCATGACTTTCATTTTCGGGGGCATTCCACAAAATTGATCTCAAACCATCCCAACGAATGAATCCTTTGTACACTTCGTATTACAAATTCTCTTTATAAAAAGGGCACTTTTTTAATTACAACAAATTTTAAATACGCATTTACTTTTGTATTCCTCTTTCCTCTGTTTTTCCCCGAAACATTATGACCAATATATTCCTTTATTGTGGAGAATGACACACTCCAGGAAAATTGTCCGAAGCTTGCCCTTCTGATGTGACCAGATCAACTTGTCCGCTATTTTAAAGGACGGCCTGATTATGAGATGAAAGAAAGGCGTAGGGAAGGGGAGTGGCGGGGGGGGGGGGGGGACTGGTTATTGGATATGGTTATGAGTGACGTCAAACAAACTCTGTGACCTCTATCTCTTTGTAAGCAGCAACATTCTGCACAAAGAGGAACAGAACTGTTTTTTGTTCTGCCGAACAATTCTACCGAAATGAGACCTATTCTTCAGGCTGGATATCCACAATAACATCTAAAAAGAAAATATTTTGTCAATAAAACATGTGAGAATTTTCGCTTATAGTGTTACCATGAAACTACCCTAAGGGAATGTATGTGCTGTCTCTGTGTCGGGGGATGGCTCTTTCGCTAATTTGGCGGTATTTTCGTTTTAATTGACAAACAATCTCCTTTCATTGATAAAGATACAACCAATTAATCGATACGTGATCTCCTTTTGGCAATTTGTGATCTCTGCCAACGCGAAGGTCAGAATCTTGTCCAAGTATTTTAATATTATCATCGGAGATGTGAACTTGTGGTGTCGGTTTCATTGGTTTAAAGGCCGGTCAAATTACTTACAAATATATGGTATATGGTAACTTGGTATACGGTATAGAGGGCGTGACACAACTATTACTGACGCGTGGTATTTTCATTTTGATTCGACAAAGAGCCTCAAAGTATATCTGGGTATTAATTTGGATAATTTGCAGAAGAATAATATCAATATGAAACAGATTACAGAAAATTGTTTGCAAAAGACCATGTTTATAGTCAGGGGATTTAATTATTGTATAAGACTATAACCGGTAGTTAGGAATGAACAGGCACCAACCATATAGTGTCTGAAACGTAAGGACTTTAACCATAATGCTTGTCATGGCTATCCATAATAACGTACATTTCAGTGAGTCGAATTCGTTTTCCTCTACTATTTGTTACCCAAACAGTATAACATAAATTTCAAATATATTTATCCAAATAAGATTGTAATTAATCGACTAGGAAATGCCACCCAAATTTTCCCAAAATGCAGATTAATGGGAACCGGTAACTAATTAAAGATGCAATTGTTTCTCAACATATCGTTACCCGGACACGTTTTTATATTGCTACAAGACACTTTTCACATCTTGTGGGGGGGGGGGGGGGAGTGAGGGGCTCTTTGGGGAGATGTTTTTTGAGGGGTAGGGGAGCCTGAGGGAATGAAACAATTGTTGACTTGTCATGCTAATGAACTGTATATTGCTGCGGGATTTTAGCATTTCAGATCACTGCAATGTTTCTTAAAAAGCCACTGAAAACTATGTTTGCTATCGACGTTTGTCCGTTACCCAAGACTGGTCATTGACACTAACATAAGGCTATATGGTCAAGAGTTGAAACGGTTACAACCCCACGCGATGCAAACGTTTAAGATGGGTTGTCTCCAGCCGTGTTGAATTGGTTACGACACTGCATGATACTGTCTACACGGCTACAACTTGAGGCTAGGCCAACTTTTAACAGAGGGAAACACCAGCGAATTATCGAACATATGGAAACGAGTAGATTTAGCTCAAATAAAACTTTCGCAAAATTGAGACTATATACATGTAAACCATGTTCCATTTCTCTGCACATTTTAGTCGCTGTTACCACGATATTTATGACTTGTTTTCAAGTCTTTGTTTTTTTTCTTTCTCCAGAGTGTGATCCATATCTTAAAAGGTATGTTACCCCAGGGCGCAAGATTAAAAATGTATCAATCTATGCAATACTTTTGGTTAAAAAAAAGGGTATTCTTGCACAAGTTTACAGATTTACCCATATAGTCATTCCTTATCTTCTTACGCTAATAGGATATTTGCCCGAGAGATACTTTAAAAAAGAGATTTTTATGTCTGGATTATCATCTGTTTGTTGCTGTAAGTCATAAATTAATTCTTGTGTTTTTCAACCAAACTACAAAACGATGTTAGAATAACTTCAAGGGGAAATATTGTAGTAGGCCTATTACCGTATGTTATATTTATGCATGTGCATTACCTGTGGGATTTGAGAAGACATTTCGGGTGATAACATCAGAATTGAAAAGCCACCGAGGACTCACAGAATAACAGACAAATTCCTTGCTTTGAGAACTTTAAGATATATTCCTAAAGGCAATGATTCAGAGAATTTTGAATATTTTGGCAAGATATTTTTTATATTAATTGCCTTCCACGAAAATTTCTTGTCAATAAATGTTGATAAAATCTTTTTTTTTCAATTCAGTCCGCGAAGTTCCGGCGGCCAAGTCGTTTATCTTTTCCCTTAAATCGTGTTTATTTTGTAAACCAATTAACACATGCACAAACACCCAAACAAAGCAAACCATTAAACAAGGAATATAAACTGATTCCTTTATTTTACTTTTTAACATTACTTATTTGAAGATGCTTGCGATTTAGATCTTTTCTGGCGAATTATTGTTCTCCCCACTTTCTATAGCCCTGTCTTGAAACAATTGCGATTATACAACAGCAAACATTCCTTCCCGACACTCAGTTTATTACACTCTCCTATGTTGACCTCCGTTTCACTGCCGTTATTTACAGAGGGAGGGAGCAATGTGCTAAAGAACAGCTGCAAGGCGTAGACAGAATCGCATAACAGACGAGGCTTTCTACGACCTATGATAGATAGACTATGTAAAAAAAGACCGTCGGCGAGATTTGAGAAATACCTTACTCTTTTCCCCACTGACCGCTGTTCTTCTGGGTTTTGCACCTCCCTCTGTAAATGCCCGCATTACCTACTGGTATGTGTTGGAGAAAGGTTGCAAGGGGGAGGGAGATGGTGGGGGCTGTGGGTGTTCTGTATTCAGGCTTTTCGAGGACTCAGAGGTAGTGGGACCCGGACTCGATCTATTGAACTACATACTCCTAGCCCCCCACCCCCTCCCACCACATATACACATCTTTATGTGTGGTATTTGTATCAGTATACGCTTTATGTGAAGAAACTTTAAGTACTGTTATAAATGCGAAATCGCCATTTACGTGAAACTACAAATAGTGTTTTGTTGACATTTTATTCCTAATGGTGTTTTTCTCATCGTTATTTTTTATATCTTTATCATCATTTCGTCGTAAAAAATAGTTAAGTTTAACGAAAATCGAGAAGTCACTCACAGGGGCGTAGCCAGGAGTTTGCCAAGGGAGGGGCGAAGTTTGTAGGCAAACTATCTAAGCGTAGCGCCACCATGATTTGGCACGAAACGTACAAGAACATTTTGGCCGAAAATGCCTCCAAGATCGCTGGAAATGGCACTTCCCAGGCCTTGTAAGTAGCATCTTAGCATTTTTTATTTTGAAATTACTAGCGATATCATAAAACAAATCACAAAAATATGCCCAAGGGGGGGGGGCGGTCTCCCCCTCCCCCTCCCATGGCTACGCGCCTGGACACCAGTGTCCTGAAAATTGCATACGGTGAAACATACGAAGAACGTCTTTCTCCAAAAGCTATTTTGTCAAGAGCAGACAGAAATGTGATATTGAAAGTCGATCTCACCGTCTGCATTCCGAAATGATAAGAGGGGAAAGTGCGTTTGCTTTTGTACCAAGTTATATCGGATTTGCTTAGAACAAATTTACTTCAGTTTTTCTAACCCTTTGATCTCAAAGTTTGTCAAAGGTAAACTCATCCCCGCGCAAAGATTTGTTTTTTAACTCACCGAATCTTCAAATCATGACAGATCAAAATTATGAGGTGAGCAACTCTTTGTAGGTCGTCACACTTTTAACAACAGGCTTGTGTGATGTCTTCTGTTTTATCTTTTCTCTTTTTGGAGTGAAATCAAGTTTAACAAACTGTTAAAAAGTTCGAGGACTTTGCGTGTTTAGCAATTTTGTTTATGTGAAACGTGGGACTTTCATTTATCAAACGGAAATCAAGGAAGATGGAACCTCTTGCATAAAACACACTTTAGTTCGGTGAACAAACTTTTTGACTTTTAAAGTGAACATCAAAGGGGCGAAAGAATTTGACGTCTTATACATACAAAGCCTTTACAAAGGAGATTTTTAATAGCATTCGGGCTTTTTTTGGTCCTTAAAATCACGTTGTAATTCGGATGATGGTGGCGGTGATGGCGGTGATGATTGTGATAATGATGATGATGATGATGATGGTGGTGATGATAATGATGATGATGATGATGATGATGATGATGATGATGATGATGATGATGATGATGATGATGATGATGATGATGATGATGATGATCATCATCATCATCATGATCATGATGATCATCATGATCATGATCATGATCATCATTATGATGATCATGATAATGTTCGAAGACGTCGTTAGAAAAGGAAACCGAAAAAGAATATGTCTCTTAAGAGCAGTAGTAGAATGTAGCCACCGCGGTTTTACTACAATTATATAGGTGAAGTTGCGGGGGAGGAGTGAGAAATTTAGAACGGAAAAATAAATACGATTATACAGATGTCTTTCCGAGACGTAAATTTCACAAATCTCTTTTGGGTAGTTTCCGAAAATAAATTCCTTTGATAATGAAAATTCATAAGGGATATATTGAAATGAATCTGGTTTGTGCTTATTATAATATAACGGCATATTTTAGTATCTTCACAATGTAAACAAAACTTCCTGTAGGGATTAATGTGTACACTGAAATATTTCATTGACTAAAAATGAGGTTCGTTCCATTTGATGTCTGCGGGCTATGAATTAAAATCAAACCATAACAAAAACAGTTAAACAACGTCATAAACCTAAATGTTTAATGCGACATTTTCTTGGCGCGTAAACATGAAAATATGCAGAACAAGAGAGGGTCCCAAGGGTCGTTTGTGATACCTTCCATGAACTTGTAGAGGTGTTTTCTCAGAGTGTTGCAGCTTATTGTATATGCTTGCCTGCCTGTGTGTTTATATATATATATATATATATATATATATATATATATATAGGCCTATATCTATATCTGTATATATATATATATATATATATATACGGTATATATATATATATATATATACACGGTCTAAATAAATATTTATATATATATATATATATATATATATATATATATATGTATATATATAATATATATATATATATATATATATATATATATATATATATATATATATATATATAAATATATCTATGGTATACATTAGATTAAATCACCTTTACTACTTCATGGCGATGTTTGACATGAATCTTATGTTGCCTACATAGCCTCTACATTATCTAAATCCTCTCCCATGCCTTAAAAATTAATTTAACATTGAAAGGCTATATTTTATTGTGATAAAGAACACGTGTCTAATACAAGGATACAAGACACTATATGATCAAATTTGCAAAGTTTATCAAGAAACATTCGTCAAACATCACGTATTGAAACTGAATCGTTATGCTTAACTAACATGTACGTCACTACCTAACCCCTTTTTCAGGGAAGGGTGGGGGGGGGGGGGGGCTTCTAGTCAATGTTAACCCTGTCGTTCCTCGTTTCAAACATATCAATTCTTATTGGCGGGGCCTCAATGTAACTGGTCATTAACATGAGGAGTTTCATATATTGACCAATCCTTTGTTTTCCACGTGGAAAAGGAAGATCTCTTCGTTACGTCATATTCTGCTTGCCACTGCTTGGCGTGCGAACTTGTACGATCTCCCGAAAGATACGCAAAAAAACCCTTCATCTATGCCTTTCCACGGTACTTTTCAATATAAGTTGAGTTTATTGAGATATTGTTTTCAGACCTCTGGTGACCTCAAATGACCTTTGACCTCCACCGAAAACAATACGGTTCTTGTACTCGCTAAGGTAGATCTGATGTTCCCGATATTAGGGATATCTCAGCACTCACTGGGATCATCCCGATATCTCTTGGGAAAAGGAGAGCTGAGATTTGAACATTCAGTTCCCTGATGTGCCAGTTGGTGCACATGAAAATGTAAAACACAGAACGGCAGTATTAACCCTGACTGTCCATGCCTCATGTCTACGTGATTCGATGTCTTCTAAATAGACCAACATTTCACTTTTAATTTCCATCAGATAAAACTGTGAAACAAATATGGAATTAATTTCATTAAACTGTTACATATATATAGTGATAAGATAATCCATCTTAAATATATTCCTTATTTTGACGTGTGCTTCACACATGTGATACCTCAAAGTATATCAGTTTCCCATTATACGGACAGCTTCGGTTTCACAAAAGTACGTTAGCAGTTTGAACCCATAGCTTGTAATGAAAAGTACAACCGAACCAACCAATGTGTGACAACATTCTGTTACAGAATCTATGACCCTTTAGATTGTACACTGTCAGTATACACGGTTAAAAGGATCTATCATTTTCGGGGGTTGGGTGAAAAACTGGGAAAGATATTCACAAAGTTAACCTTCCAGTGGTATTTCCAGAAATATACCTCCATCACTCTGTGAAAATGTCTTTGAATAATCGTCCACATGTTTACAGCAGAACTCATACCCTCCCCCCCACCCGACGGTCCCTCCATCACAGTTTCAATGTTCCAATCCACTCTTTACTGATTGTGTTTTTTTTTCATCTTCCCGTAGCAATCGTGAAATTCCATTTTTCAAAGTGTGTATAATGAGAAGATCGGTATGTAAACAGATAAACAAAACTTCCTAGGGGGGAGGAGAAGTGAAATAGAGGAGAGGAGAGGGAAGGATAGGAGGTGAAGAGGAGGCGAGGGAGAGGTACGAGGGGAGGCGAGGGAGCCGGAGGTCAAGGTGAGGTAGAGAGAAGCGAAGGGAGGACATTTCAACACATCTCCGTTCACGGCGCCCATGCACGTTTGTCGCCTCAAATGGACTATAATATTGTACTTAATTGCAGTATAACGTACGGTTTGCAGGCACTCTGAACTTAGCTACACCGGACCAGCTATGAGCATCTCAACGTCATTGGCACCATGCCGAAAGAGCGGATGTACCCGACCGACACATAACATCCGAGCAATAGCGTGCTACTAATATATCTATATTTAGATTGTTCTTTAAAGTCAAATATTGTCTACGGTATATATCAAACAGCTGGCTTATCACCTTTCTTGTTTCATCCATGCAGATTTCATAGAATGTTTTTTTGGCTCTCTTTCTCTCTCTCTATCCCTTCCGATTTCTCTTCTATTTTTCTTTTGGTCATCAAACGATTTTTTCCGCTCACTTTTGCCACGCAGTGCATACCAGGAAAAAATAGCGGGTTGTTTATTTTAAAACACATGAAAAATACGGAAAGGTTATCATGTCTTGCATACTTAATTACATTGTTCCGTTAATCATAACCAACAGTGATGTCGTTATAGACATACGGTATATCAACCAAGTTGGGGAATCATCTTTTTAACCGTTAAAACCTTCCCTATATAGATAGACTTTTGATGGGACAGGTTTAGAGATTCTCAAGGTCATAGTTCACAACTTATATATATATAAGACGATCTATAGGTTTATATACTATTTTCACCTACTTTTACTATTTTAGGAAGGAAGGGGGACCAATACAGCTGACAGCCTCTTTATGTCATATTATGAGGTGGTTTTCTTTATAACCGGTTTACCTGAAAATCCTACATGACAGTTTAGAATGTACATAGTTTGTCTATATTAAAATTATACGGCTGATTTTTTTTACCGGGTCCCGTCTCGGTCGGATGGATGGTTATAGGACGATTGCGTATCGAGGACAAATGGAAGGTTTCTATTCGGATTTAATGTTACTATATACGTTATAATATCGTTGTTAACAACTATATAGTCGAATACAGTGCAAGAGGTTGTAAAGGGAGGTATGGGAGGGACGGGCGGGGCAGAGGTGAGGGTGGGGGGGGGGAGAGTATTGCCACCAGATGCTCACAACAAGCCTAGCCATATTCTAAAGGGTTTCTTTAGTTTTTTCTTAGTTTACATACGGAACTTAGGCTCCGTAGTTTTTAACACAGAGTCAATATATTGTGTAAGTTTGTTTTAGAAAAAACCTGATACACTATTATGAGAATGCTTTTGAAATTTCTCAAAAGAGAATTATATCTTAATTGCAACGACACATGGCATATCAGTATTGGTATGTCCTTTATATATCAAAACGGTATATAAACTGTTAATATAATATACATGATAGCAAATTAACAACAACACATCGCAGAAATGCTAGCACCCCTCCCTCCCTCCCTCCCTCCCCCCTCCCTCCCTGCACCCCTCCCTCCCTCCCTCCCTCCCTGCACCCCTCCCTCCCTCCCTCCCTCCCTCCCCCCTCCCTCCCTCCCTCCCCTCCCTCCCTCCTCCCTCCCTCCCTCCCTCCCTCCCTCCCTCCCTCCCTCCCTCCCTCCCTCCCTCCCTCCCTCCCTCCCTCCCCTCCCTCCCTCCCTCCCTCCCTCCCTCCCTCCCTCCTCCCTCCCTCCCTCCCTCCCTCCCTCCCTCCCTCCCTCCCTCCTCCCTCCCTCCCTCCCTCCCTCCCTCCCTCCCTCCCTCCCTCCCTCCCTCCTCCCTCCCTCCCTCCCTCCCTCCCTCCCTCCCTCCCTCCCTCCCTCCTCCCCTCCCTCCCTCCTCCCTCCCTCCCTCCCTCCCTCCCTCCCTCCCCTCCCTCCCTCCCTCCCTCCCTCCTCCCTCCCTCCCTCCCTCCCTCCTCTCCCTCCCTCCCTCCTCCTCCCTCCCTCCCTCCCCTCCCCTCCCTCCCTCAGACATGACTTTTTAAGCGACATTTCCCAAAACTGATCAAGGGTTTCCTTAGTCGTTGATGGAGTTTGTTCACCACAGAAGATGTCAATCATATAATGTAAATAGCAGGTTAGGGTGGCAACATACGAACATCGGTACTGAACAACTAACACCACCCTCTAAAGGATTTAACTTTTACCATATGCTTGCCCCTCTCCATTCACAACCCGAATATAAACATTGGTATATGTCCTATAGTGTTCAAAAGAGGCCTCTTTGACCTTGAAAATGGGGGGGGGTGGGGTTGTTCCCTTGAACATGGGGACCACTAGGCATGCACTTGCCTGATATGCCCATTGGATAATCCAGCACTGGCATTGAACAATGGACACACCGACAGGTAACATATGCATGTAATTAGGTGCGCACTACAACGAAATCATGTTGTAATATAGAAGTGACAATTTGTTACACGCAACCGTTCCTTTTTCAGCGCTAGTCTTTGATAGGGAAAGAAGTAATGAAGTCAGATATGGAAAAACGGGAGAGGAGAAGTGGAGGGTGGGGAAGGGGGGGGGGATATGTGGGAAATACCTGAAGAATCTGGGATTCAAAAATAAGTAAAAACTTTCCTGCCTGTGCTCTTGGTTTTTTAATATTCTTATTAAGTTATAAGCCCAAAAAATGTTCTTTCCGCAAAGTGGGCATCGTTACATGAATATGTTTAACAACCTGTAGGGGGCGTAATGCATCAAAACAACCATTATTTTGGGGGAACACATGAAAACATGTTTTCGTTAAACGTTTGAGACTGATGACTACCTTATTATACCGCCGCACGGCAGTCCGTTAAGTGAGAGCTCTGCGTGGCCGGTCGACTTCAAAGCAAATTGTATTCATTACCGTCTTTATCGGAACAAACAGGCCGGCGTTCCATGATATCGTTGATTAGGTAACAACAAACGAGAAAACTGAAGCATTCACTTCTCTATTCCCACGCCGACATTCCTTCATCATTCTTCCCCCTTCCCTCCATCCTATCTATCTATCTATCTATCTTTTTCCTTTTCTTTTTTCTTCTTTGAGAATTCCTAACATTTAAAATTCCCCACAAAATCTCTTATTATTCAAAGAATTTATAAATCTATGTAATTTTCCTGCCATGCATGGGTTCCGCTTCGACCTGGTGTCTACCTTAACAAGACGACACACTATCTGATTTAGGTTTGGCGCCGTTTATTCGGTTGACGAGTGCCCCCACTGGTCCGGTACACTTTGTTCCGCAATTATGCGTTATGATTTTCAAGGTTACATCCTTTTCCCCTCAGTCAAACCGGTATCACATAAAACGGCCAATCGGTTGTCACTCTTCCAACCTATTTTTTTCTCCCCCGACAAAAAAGAAAGAACAAGAAAAAATAAGAAAAAAGGCTCGCAAATTACTGTTAGCCAATGTAGTGACTTGGTTGTTGTTAGACTGGTAGCTGGTATTACTCCGCGGGAATGGATTAGGTCCTCGGCGAGGGTAGCTTTTTTTTGTGGATCGGCCTGCGTACGTAAAGACAATCTGTCAATACTGATCAATCTCCCACGGTTAGTACAGGGACGATTATAGCCTTTGACAGGCAAAAATAGCCTAAATTGCCGCTGAACCAATCAGGTAGCAGCACTTAAGAGGGTATTGGTTTTCATATTTCTGTAAAAGTTGGTTTAGGTTTACAAAGAGAGTGAACTGAGAACGCCTTTGCGCAGTCGGAGGACGGTTAAGATTGCTCGTGAGTTGTAACAGTTTCAGGGTTAATTGCAACAGTCAACATGTGACGGAGGGGGAGCGGCAAATCACAAACGGCCTGCGGAGAGTTCCCGTTGAGCCGACATCAATACCGATCAAGATCTTTTACTGGTGAACAGCAGTTAATGTTATGAGTTTACAAATCCAAATATCTCTCTCTTTCTCGCTCCGTCTAATATTATTTTATACATATACGGTAAAAGCGAGAAGCCTTAGGCTTTTACTTATAAATATCTGAAGAAAGCTTTATTTGGTAGGTTGATTTATATTCTCAGAAATATATATATATATCATGCATGCCCAAGTGTAGAGAAAAGGAACTATGATATACGCATCAATCATTGTTGAAGCCAAATATATGCAAATGTGTTCCACTTTTATTTTTAAAACCATGGATAATCCTTCATAATTATATAATCAGTTGTAAAAAGTTTATCTATCACTAACCATTATGTGTAGTAATCTAATTCCCTATCTAAGGGATTCGTGATAAACACGTGACATAACATCATTTATGTTCATACGGTTACAGTCTCAATGTAAGATGACTGGGGTTGAGAATGGATCAATTTGTTTGGTTTTCGTGCCCAGGCTCCTTCTTGGGTGACTTTTCTTAATGTATATACTGTTCATGAATTTCATAACACATCGCATTAAGTCAAGTTTAAAGATCAACTTTCATTAACATGAATACATTGGGATGTTCTTATCCAAGGCAATCGAAAAATGAATGCAAATCAAAGCAAAATTGCAATTTATTTGACAAACTAGAATCTAAACATATGATTTAACAGAACATTAAGGTGTATCAAAAGCTTATTGTTCAAATTCACAGCTTTCTCTGGAATCGCTATTAATGATGGAAATTCGGAAGACTCTATGGGTCATTTTATATATATTATTATTCTGTTTTGTAACTCTACGCAATAAAGCGATATTTTTTTCATAAATAACATACGAATGACCAACTTGTCTGCTCTGCCCCCCACGCCACTCAACCCGCCCCACCCCCACCATTGTTACAAAACTTGGGACAAGAAAGTCCAGTGATGGTCAAATCAGTTTTATTACCTCGTTTTAACTCTTTATCATTTAATTCAACCTTACATGGTTTACAATGAACAATAAATATAAGGGTCAATAGTAGTAACTTTCCACGGATGAATTTGTTATCAGTATTACATTTTTTCCATTTTTGTACTGGGGTGAGGGTGGGGATGGGGTGGGGTGGGGGACTGTCTTCCGGTGGATGGGTCTAACTTTGAGATTTTTTGTAAAATGGAGGGTGCTAAGCTGCAAAATGGTACTATATTTTTGCTATACTTTTGAAACAATATTGAAGAATTTTCGACTGTGCTGGTTGTATCCAGGCGCGTATCCAGGATTTTCTAACCCGGGGGGGGGGGGGGGCGCGAATTACTATCTAAGCGGAGCGCCACCGTGGGTTGGCGCGCAGCGTACAAGAAAATTTCTGGTTTTGATACCCCCCAGATCACCGGAAATGGCACTTCTCGGGCTTGAAAATGACCAACCAGATGTACACTTTTACCTGAGAACCAAGTATTTCCCAATAGTTTTTTTTTTCCATCCATAACCTTTTTGAAGATTTTCACCAGTCACATATCATGTTCGACCTGATCGCATCTCAGGTGGATCATTGCTTTTGTAGGTGATCCTTCGTCGCGGTCCACAATACCCGACAGCCCCACTTTTCAAGGTTTTCAGCCCATTATTTGTTCAGAATTTGAAAATTGAGATTTCTCGTGAATAAACTCACTACAAAACATACCCATAATGTTGCATCTATGTCATCTATGGACAACCAATATAGAAAAACCTCCTTGAACCCCTAACAGACCGGTCAAAATTACACTAGTAAAGGGAAGTATGATGAAGAATGTTGGTCAGGAAATTTTCGAAAATTCAGACGCACTAATGTATTGGTGTAGAAATATTAAAACCTCTTATAACGGCTATTATTAAACTTGGTTGAAGGAAATGAAAAAAATACCAGATATTTCCTTCAACCGAACAATACACACATAGGCGTAGGAGGCAGGGGCTCCTACTGAAAGAAAAATAAATTGCAATGATGTAGCTAAAGGAAATGAATAGTTGAAAAAATATCTCCTTGATAATTAAAATATAGTTGTAAGCTTGGCCGACTAATTCGACATTACTAATGTAAAAGAGAATTTGACATAATTGGACCTCCATGCTTTTTCTCCATCTACATAAGACATTTCGTTGTTTACAGCATCCCGCGGTATACTGCGCAATTTCCACGAACCGTACGGTACACAATGACATGCGAGGTAATAACCGATGCTTACTTATATGATATTGATATACGCGCGAAAAATTTAGGTTATATTTTTCGGGTAAAGTCGTTACAGTCCCCAAAATCAAATGGGTTACTATGACTACACACATCGACAGTTTTGAGGCTGTTCATCCTGGAACCTCGATTTTCATGCTCACTGATATATGATGTAATATCTGCTGTGTGGTTTACAAATTCGAACAGGTGCGTAGCGAATACTTTGCAAGGGAGGGGCGAAGCCTGTAGGTAAACTATCTAAGCGTAGCGCCACCACGAGTTGGCGCGAAGCGTACAAGAAAATTTTGGCTGAAAATGCCTCCCAGATCGCTGGATATGACACTTCCACTGCCTTGTAAGCTGCATCTAAGCATTTTCTATTTTGAATTTACTAGCGATATCATAAAAAAAAATATGCTCGGGGGGCGGTCGCTCCCTTCCCGAAATGCGTCATGTTCTCCGACGACTCCGACCAGCCACAGTTGGTTTCATAGCACAATGGTTTAAGGCGTCCATACACACACACACACGCGTTATGGTAGACCATATATAGTATATATATATATACATTAGTGAGAGAGGAGAAATGGAAACGTCAAAAATGGAGTTGTCGGTGAAAGGGGTAGGGTGATGCGCCCGCCCCTTCCGACATCTTCGATCCGTCACTGGCTACCCTGTGTATATAATAGGGATCAGCGCTGTAATGTCACTGTTCTTCTTTCTCTTCCCGGTGTCTTGGCATATTTATTCTACTCCCTCCTCTTTTTTCTCCTCTTCTTTTTCTTTTCCCTTCCTTCCTCCTCCTCTTTTCCCCCTCTTTTTTCCTTTTTTTCTTCTCTTTTTTTCCTCTCCTCTTTTTCTTACCCGGGGGGCGCGCGCCCCCAACGCCCCCCCCTGGATACGCACCTGGTATCATACATGTATGTTGTATAGTCTATACTTATATATACTGTACGCTAGGATTTTGATGTTAAATGTTTTATCTGTCAGTGGGGAGGGAGGGGGAGGGGGGCCTGAGTCCCCCTTAAGCAACCCCCTAAAAGTAAAAGTGGTTGCGCACATGTTTGTAATGCATCGTCACTAACAGTCGAAGTTAGATTATGTAGATTTTGAGAAATGACCTGTTAAATTAAAGAGTGCCATGAAACAAAGAGGATGGTCTATACACACACGCCGACTAAACGCACACAAACCCACGAACGTGGAAAGGGTTATTATTAAATTTGACAAAATATGATATTAATATAAGTAAAAAATATATTACTGGTTATATGTTATTGAATAAATACTTAAAAAAAATATCAAAATACTCGTGGAAAAAAAAATCCTTGAAAAATAACGACTTTTCGACCTTTATAGGTATTTTCATATATGTCGTGACACAAATAATTGCGTTGCGGGAGAAGTTACACTGGATTTAGAAGCATCTATACCTGAAAATGAACCCCGAGTTGTACTTTTTCTTTGGTACATCTAATACTTCGTAACCGCTTGTCTTTAGTGTCAACATGCCAACTTGTAAAACATTCTTAAATTCAAACCGAAAGATCTCCCCCACCACCCCTCCCTCCAAAGACCGGCCATTTTCATCTTGATAGGTGAATAGTAAAGTATTTATGACAGCCATAGGTGTGACTATTAATGCATTGATCAATATTAAAGTGTCACGTCATGATGGCGTCAGAATTATGGATATACCCTTGGGTATCACTGGATGCTATTGGGGGACACTTGAGTGACGAAAGACATAATTCAAGCCGCTACACAGATCCGTCATTTTCATATCAAATTTTTGCGAAGAGAATTCCGGAATGTATCTAAATATTTTGTTTGTCTGTTCGTCAAGCTATTTTTAAAATGAATTTTGTCATTGATATCGTAAAAATTGCCAGCAATAGAAGTACGGATCTCATGAAATAATTGCAAGCTGGTGTCGATTTAAAAAACAATACCACAAAAACAAGACCTATTTTTCGTGAATTTTATACAACTTTTTTTTTGGGGGGGGGGGCGGGTGGGTCAAGAATTTTGTCGAACCAACCGGTTATTAGTATTACCCATAGTAAGATTGTTATGACTCTCTCAGATAAATTCTCGAGCTACTAAACACTGAGGTACTGCACCATGAAATGTTAGTTCACGGCGAAGCGCCAACCAGACGGTGGGTAATAGCGGGAGAGGGGTATGGTTTGTGTGTGTGTGTGGGGGGGGGGGTTGGAGGGGGTGTCATCCCCCCATTATGTCTTTGCCATGTATGGGAGAGTTATGTGTACTTGTCTATTATTTAGTCAGGTCCTGTGACTCTTGTGAAAATCGTAGAGCTTCGTCGGGCCACAAAAAGCTGCCGATTTTGTCACGAATTTCATGATTATTTGAAATGGATCGATGGACCAAAATGTCGCTTTAATGTTACAATTACTTCAAAATCATTCGATGATAGATCACTCATTATAAATCATAGAAAGCATGAATTAGGACGACATTCGATTACAATTGGTTACATTTTACCACTGTTTATTGAAGATAAAGTCAATGTTTTGATCAGTTTTACGAAGTTAACTGTAGGAATACGGTTACCATAATTGAGCGTATGAGAAAGGTGATATTCAATTAAGTAACAACCTTAAAAACCCAAACTCTACCGATTTTACTTTAAAAGAATTTCGATGTATGATAACGGCTTTGATAATTATGACATTCAACTCTGCCTGCCCTCCAAATCAATGCTGAGCATATGTAAATCACGTGACATTATCTCATAATAACCTTCTACCAAGGTGACGAAGCGGGGGGGGGGGATCTTTTCCAGTGTGGTAAATGACCGAGACATGTAACCTTCAGGATTTCTACTTCTTTCGCAAAATATATTTATATACATGGGATATTGTCAAGAATCTTTAACATACTGGGTGTTTGATGTCGAAACCCGATTTTCCACTGGTGGGAAGAGGGAGCTAGAGCGGAATTAGGGAGACAATGACTTTGTAATGAATATCTGATAAAAATTATACAAAAGGTTTACTTTGCAAAATTGACTCTTCTAAACTAATCTCTTTCCACCCTTGTTGCTACAGAGTTACCTTTGTGTACTCAAATCATTGTAGCTACAAACAAGTGGGATTGTTGACTACGATATGATGAATTGAGGGGTTTCACGGGCAACTTTGTGCCAGGTTTATACATCACAATCACTGAAACTCTTTTATCAGCCTGTAAGCAGACATTGGGGTAAGTGGGGAGGGGGTTGTGAAAATAAGGGAGAGGTTAGGTAGGTCGAGAGGGACACCTTATAACTGATGATTCTATCAGACTAAATCTCTTTGTCTTCCTCATTATTTTCTTGCTTGGACCACACTCATTTAGGGTCGGGTGATAACAAGGGGAAACAGCTAAGCATGGATACCGCCCCCCTTCCCAACATTGGGGGGGGGATCTCTACATAACACACAGGCATGAAGTAACCAGACAGACAGACTTAGCAGGGGTAGTCTTCCCTGCCCTACCCCCCCCCCCCACCACCACATGGGAATATCTCTACAGAACTCACTAGGTTTGATTTAAAGAATTTCAACACCAGGTTTGTTAAGGTAAGTAACTCAATACATTTTTCCCCTCCAGAATTTGTAGTACAGTGTATTGGCCGTTTTTTGTTAATTTCTTCACTTATATGATCTTTTCAAGAACAAATCCAGAAATTCATCATACATAAACTTATTTTTACTTTGTTGTTATACAATGTGCCTTTTCTTGGTTAAATTTAAGTAATACGATGGAAAAAACAAAAAGACAAAAGAAGAGATGGCAGTATTTCACTTCTTAAATATGACAACTTTCAATGTATATAATACATCAGACAAAACATATCACATCTTTATGTAAAAAGTCATGATCACTAAACCATTTATTTGAATTTAAGTTTTCTGAGACGACACACACAGACACACGCATACATACACAGAAGAGGAGCTTTGCTCATACTTTACTGAGAATGAAATTATGGAATTTTGAAAAAGCGAAAGACGTAATTTTAGATTTTGTCATTGTTGTAAATTCCTTGTCAGTTTCTAGCTGAAAGTTGCTCTAAAAACAATATGAAAAGAAACAAATGCCGCTGCTAAAAAACGGGAAAAAATCCGAAGAATATTAGTTGGTGTAACCAATTCTTATAGAACCTGATAAATGGAAGGGGAGTTTTTATTTCATAAAACCCATTTTCATCTCATCTTAAGTCCTGTTTAAAACCCTGTAAATGTAAACTTTGCTTGCTCTTTTTAAATTATGGAAGCAGTATCAGTTTTTTTTCGGTAATTTAAATTAAATGAGGTAGGCCTATGTAGCAAGGAATAACTTATCCAGTATCACATCACAAAATGCTATGCAAAATGCTTTGTAAATTACTATGCAAAATGGTCAGATTGCTATACAAGTACAAAGATGCAATGGCAGTTTTATTTTACACAGGAACACATAGTATTTTAAAGACAAAGGCTTCAGAGCCTTTGACACTGCTTACAGAACAATTTAAACACTACAATATTTCCTGCTATTGTAGTACACAAGCACTCTATAAGAGTGAGAGGAAGTCATTCTAATGATCAAAATACCTTACAACATCCCATAAAAATAACTGAAAAATGACAACAAAGTAGAAGAATAAAAAAGAAAAAAAAAGAAAGAGGAAGTTGCATAAATATAGTTTTTATTTTCAAGCGTTGTTAATCCTAATAGACCTAATTTTTTTTTGTATGGTACTTTTCTTTTAGTAAATGTAAACTGAAGAAAAAAATAACACTATTTACAAGTTTAAGGTAGGCTTGGGAGGAAGTACACCCACCATAGATGTATTAATGAGGAAAAAACCAAAAGAAAGGCAGACAAAACAAGAAACTGTAGCCTTCCATACTACCCCACTATATCTCCTACCCCCAGAATACACCCTCCTCAACCATGGACTGACCCCTACTGTACAAGCTCCCCTACCCATCACTTTCCCTCTCACACTATACACCCACCCTACAACACAGTATAAGACCTCTGGTATGAGTGAAACAGCATGAGTAAGTTAAGTACCCTCGGCATTAGTATGAGTACAAATACAATGTTTCTAAGAATAAGTACTAATACTCAATCTGTCACTAGTACCTACAACCAGGCCCAGATTAACCAACAGGCACAGTAAGCACTGTGCCTAGGGCCTACAAAGAAAATGGGGGCCTACGAAAATACCAGAGAGTGTGTAAACTGGAGTATACAACATACTTTTTCCCTTGCTTCTTTCAACTATAAGAAGTAGGCCGAATATCACTCTTACATTACCATTACTTGCACAACAATTTACTGGGTGGTTCCATTAGCAGTTACAAACTGCCATGAAACTTTTATTTACCAATAAATATAGTTATCTGCAACTTTGCAAGGCCTGGGAAGTGTCATTTCCTGCAATCTCTGAGGTATTTTAGCCAAAACAATTCTTTATGCGGTACGCACCAACCCATGTAGTGTTGAGTATTATTTACTTTCAAGCATTCTCAGGTCCTAGGGCTGAACAAAACACTTAATCCGGGCCTGGATACCACATTCCAAAATGCCCCGGTACGAGGAACATCCCACCCCCTGCTTCGTACCCCACTGCACCAAACAATAACAATATGCACAGCGTTATAATAGTGTGACCAGTTTGACTGATTTCTGTTCAACAGGATGTTAGTACATTGCATAAATAGTTAAATACCTATAACTTAATATAAATTCAATGTAAGGTAATTTGCTTTTGGTTTAATTACTACTAATTAAAGTAATAAAATATACTTTGCTTGAGATTAAAAACAAAAGGGTGAGGTGAAGTATTTCAAATGCAACTGACTTTTCCAACATATAACCAATCGTTATATTACAGTTGAAACAATCCGTATCGTGTTGTCTAAACCCATCAAATATCAGAAAACTTAAACCAAGTTCTAATCCAGTCCTAACAGATATATACATATATATACTCTACCACAGAGAAACTGGTAAGAGTAGATACACTATGTACAAATTTGAGGACTTACTGTGATAATTTCTTAGCATAGTAAGCAATACTATACTCAAATTTTCATATCTTGCGATGCCTTCTCTCCTTCCTAGCATGATAAAGTTGTTAAATTGTCGGCTAATATTAATCGACAAGGTTTTGTGACTAAACAAGTTTTCAGTTTGAATAATTTAGAGCTCTCTAAAACACAATGGTGCTGTTGACCCGCTTCAGTCAAGGGTCACCCAAGAAGGTACAACATTAACGAAGACAATCTGGGACTGCTGGTTAACCAATTACCCCACCCACCCCCACCCCCACCCCAGCCATATAATCTTACCATTCATCTTCCTTTAGAGTGAACAAAATGTCACATGTTATGTACTCAAATATGAAATGATATATACAGACCAGAAGAGCAAAACGTTAGACAGATTAACCAAAACAACAGATGAATAAACAAAAACAAAAACAATCATATAATAAAATAAAATAGACAAAATCACAAACATTAAGTCCAATTACTGAACTACGCAAAGATGATTCAAGGTTCTATTTTAGTTGCATTAGTAAAGTACCAAAGCAGTTAGTAAACAATTGGACTTTACAGAGGGCGCTATCGTATCGGTCCTAACATACGTTATCTGTGCTGTTTACAGATCTCTGAATCAAAGTGATACGATAGGACAAACTTGCTTACAGACACACTGGGTGATTGACTGTTCCAAGTTTCCGATTGTGCAATTGGACCAAACGGCAAAAAGCGCTTTAAGAGACACAAGCTCAATACGGTGCTTAAAATAATTCGGTTGACTTTAAAACCCTGTAAATATGTTTCAAAAGATCTCTTCTACAATAATTACAAATGAAATTTTATATACTGCTAGTAGTGATCAACTCACAGTACTGTTATGATCTACAAGCATAGACCGCAGCTTGTCAAGTTTAGCAGAACTAGATAGGACCGATATGACGGCGCCCTCTCTTAATTTTAGGGGGTGGCTGGAGAACCATATTATTCCAGCTTTTCTTTTCAACATCATGGGTAGACAGTTTAAGTATGACTGAAGGCAAAAACACAAATTGTGACATGTTATAGACTCTGATGCTATCACAACTGGTCGTCCCAGTCATATTTCTGTACCACTTTTTATTGTTTTGGGGAAAATGAACCTTTCGTAAAACAACAGAGGCTCATGAATGATAGTGACTGGACAATATGGTTCTAGTACATGTACACAGTTAGGTCAGCTCCTCAGTGGTATCAAACACAAGTTTTCATTATAGACACAGAAAAAAGGGAATTTTATGGCCTGAAATAACAGACATTTTGTAAAATGAATAAAACATCATCAAGGGGATAAATTGCGTATGATGTCATATCACGTATGATCTATTGTTTATGTGTAGCAAGAAGAACATTCATGTTGGTTGAGTTTTGCGATATTAATCTGAATTGATATTAATGATATTGCATCAGGGAATAAGGATCCGAGGTCATCCTTGATTTAGGCCCTTATAAGGGCATTCCAGATATTTGGTACATTTTAAAGACAATTTGTCTTGAAAACAAGGACAGCTAGAAACATTCTCTCCACTCAAATCGACAGAAATGTTCGGCCCTCGGTCATACTTTAAGACCGATACATAGATATTACCCTAAATTATTTTGGATTCATTCAATTGACCCCTCCAGTTAGAAAAGTAATAATCCAACCTCTTTCAGCATAATTCACATGTATTTGGTTTATATTCTGCTGCTGCTGGTGCTGCTACCCCCCTAGTCCATCTTCTCTGTGTAACTTTCTGATGATGATGTTCCTCCTTCCCCATTGCTAGCCTCTTCTTGTGCTTTCAGCTGTTGCGTCCACATACTGTGATAAACGCCTGCCTCTCCCAATTCCAGTAATTCTTCATGTCTGTTGCGAGTGACCAAGAAGTAAGACACCTGTTTTGCTAGATCTTACATGACATGTGCACAGCTATGTCAATCACACACATTAAAACTGTACCACTTATAAACAAACACTTCAGGCACTATTACCAAACTTGTTCAACTTGGTGCTGTTCATTCTATATAATTGCTTTAAATTGCTTTAAATTAGCTTTAAATTAGCAAACTACACTATACCATAAGACAATGGTTCTGCAAATTATGGGGAGCGAAAGTGGGTCTGGACGTTAGAAAATTTATCAAGAGCTCCGATGTCCATAGTCCAAGCAACATATCATACATTCTGGGGATTGACTCTGAGGGGTGATGGGAGGGGGGGGTCTGGTGGGTCATGGCTCAAACCTCATGTGAGCTACTGGGTTGTGGGCCTTAACTTTTGCAGATGGCTAGTGTAGGATACTGAACTACCCAGATTCGTTTGCCATGCTGACCTGCTGCATTTTCAGGATGCAAAAAACAGTTTTACTGTCTTATGATGTTTATATGACTTAAGTAAGAACTGACTACATACCTTCCTCTCTCCACAATGACACCTCCTTGAAGGACCAAGATCTGGTCTGCGTGGATAATCGTTGAAAGACGGTGAGCTACAATGATGGTGGTCCTGTTCTGGCAAACCAATGCTAGGGACGCCTGAATATTTCTCTCTGTTTTGGTATCTAGAGCTGAGGTCGCCTACAATAGATAAAAACAACGAAGAAGATGTATGGAAGGTGTTCCTTTTGCTAGCAGTTTTGTTTTATTTTATATACATTTGTTATGAACAACTCTTTGTTATTTATCACCTCATCTAGCCACATTTGTATTCTAAAATGAAAAACTCTTTGTTAATTAATTACCTCATCTAGTAGAACAACAGCAGGTGCTTTCAGTATTGTTCTTGCAATTGCAACCCTTTGTTTTTCTCCTCCACTGAGCTTGAGTCCTCTCTCACCAACAATGGTGTCATAACCTGTCAAAAATAAATGTAGATCAAAATAAAATAATATAAAACTGTTAGCAAACTGCTTATCCACTAGAGAGCCTGTGTAAGAGAATGTGTAAAAGTAAGTTGGCCTGACGTTTCGATCCTAGCAGGAGCTTCTTCAGAGGCTAAACGACAAGTCAAATCAACATAAAACAGAAGAACCAGTAACAATCCTACTAGCAGAATATTGTGCAGTTTCATATAGAATGAGGGGGTGTTAGTGTAAGGTTCTGCTAAATATTTGTGGAGTGTTACATTAGCTGTAAGCTATATTAATAGCATAGATTAGCAATAGAGAACAACATAGAGTATGATAGAGTACAACAGAATAGAGCAGAATAGACTAGAATAGAGTAAAACATTTTAATGTATGGTTCTAATAACCGTTTAATAAAGCCCATCATTTCTACACCCAGTTCTTATGACAGCAGTGAAAAGCTGAACTTATACATTCCCATATATCAGTACCCTGTCTTATATCATTTTTCACTTTTATTGCTGTTGTTATTACTTTTAGATTTTCTTAAGTTTGGTAATTTTATATTCCAGGTACTGGTTCTTTTGTACAGTGCTCCTGAGCATGTTTCATTTTCATGATAACAGCACTTTAATATTGGGTATTTATTATTATTGGTATTTATTATCAGTATTAAACTGACTTAAGAGAAATAATAATCCTAACAAAACCTTAACGAAAGGTATTAAAGTTGGGAAGACTTAGAGTTAACGGTGAATACAATCGAGAGAACCCTGAGTGTTAGATAAGATCTAGATATTCTGAGTACAGGCTTGAGGCAGGCGTATTGAGTAGGTTTGAGGTGAAATTTTTCTCACCTTCGGGGAACGTTTGTATCCTGGCATGAATGTCTGCGGCATCCGCAGCATTATATACCTCGTCGTCTGTACTATCAATCTTACCGTACCGGACGTTATACCTAGACAAAAAATCAAAAACAAACAAATAAACGTTTCCTTTAAAGGAAGGAAAAACGTGATATTATAACAACATTCCTGTGCAGCGGTTTATGTTGTGATAGTACAACAGCTACGTATTATGAGCAAAAGGACTGATAGCTTGTAGCTTCCACTTTCGTTTCAAACTAGAAGAGGCGTAGAAGAGGCGCAATCATGCACTCACTGGCCGACAGAAAATTACAAAAACTTCTAGCGTACAATAGATAAAAATATGACATGTATGTGTGTTATGACCTTAACAGTCAGAAATTCTTGTACATTGTTTCAAAAGTTGCAAAATATAGCACCATTTCTGAGCATTTAAGCACCTCCCATTTCACAATATTTCCCAAAAAAGGAGGGGACAAGCCTTTCCACTGGACAACTTAACATATTAGAACCCCCACCCCCGTCCCAGTTAGAACCCCCACCCCCGTCCCAGTTTACAAAATAGGTGGTTGGGCCCCTGCTAAGCAGAAACAACGTCTGATGGAATTATATCTTACACTTACACGATGAACAGTAAACGTTATACAATTAATAGTTGATACTGTAATATGAAAATAAAGCATTAAAACAATGGAAAGATATAAATATGCCATTATGTGATACTCACATGATTTTATTGTTAAATAGTACTGTATCCTGGGGTACAACACCAATGGCCTTCCTTAGGGAACTCTGAGTCACCTGAAGATGTAGGGACAAGACAAAGACAAACAGTAACGTAACCGAGTCTGATTGGCTAGTATGATATATCAGCAGTTGCCATGACAATGATATAACTATACATTTAAATTACAACAGATAACTGACCGAGTCTGATTGGCTAGTATAATATATCAGTAGTTGCTATGACAATGATATAACCATAAATTTAAATGAACAACAGAAAACTTGACCGAGAATTTATGAAACATTAAAGATGGCAGAGAAGTATATGGCTAGAATCTGATCACCACCAACTTTAATAGGGCTGGATAGCTGGTTTGGTAGAGCGCTAGGCTAGGAGGATACTGTTTCGAATCCCATTCTAACTTAATTTCTTTCCTCTTTTTGCATCTTGATATAACAGAAGATTCTCAGATAATTATTAACATCTGACAGCACACAACCTGATTGTGATTGGCCAAAAAAAAAAAAACTTTTGTCAACAAGAAGAAAGGAATAAGCTCAACAAATTTTTAATATGACTTTTTAAATGTTGGTGTAGGTTCTACTTTAAAGTTTAACACTTTAGTCAATAGAACCAAAACAATTTCATAGCAGACTGCAGATGTAGCTTATGCCTTGCCTCATTTGCATATCAAAGTCGGGGCATAAGTTTAATTTAATATTTTAAAGGGTAGCTTTTATCTCCCGTGCAAATATCTGGGTTAGAAGAATTATTTCCATAACAGTTACAAAGGACCCTGCATAAGTTCCTCTGTGCAGGAAAGAAATTAATCTGGTGGGATGTAAAACAATGATAAAAACTATGAACATTTACAACTGGAATACAGCTAAATGATAAAAATCTTAAGAAGATATGACTGATTTATCTGGAGATAATATATTCAAAAAACAAGATTATAAATATTTGAAACACATTTATAGCAGTCACCAAAACCAGTCAGTAAATCTCACCTCTGTGATGTCTTGTCCGTCAATCTTAATCGATCCTTCCTGAACCTCGTAGAACCGGAATAAGAGTCTGATGATGGTGCTCTTACCGGCTCCAGAAGGACCCACCTGATTGGCAGAGCAAAACAAGTACCACAGATTATCGTACAACTCCCAACGTGGATGGGAGGTGGGGGTGGCGGGGAGGGGAGGGGAGGGGAGGGGAGGAGGTAAAAAAACATTGAATTTTTAAGAGTGAAAATATGAATTCCATTCCAGCAGATCTATTGATTCATTCATGAAGAATGAAGAAATAAACAACAATCAAAAATGAATAAAACAACAATAATACAAGGCAAAACAAAAGAGAACAAAACTAAACAAAATGAAATGGGTTATTTAACAATTGATGGAATAATTCACAGTGTGCGACAAGTTTCATTCCTTTGCTATTGTATCATACCAAACACCTTTGACAGTCTGAGTACAATGTAAACTTTAATTAGGAGCTTAATATTCTTTGCTATGAGAGAGTACTTAGCCTTGAAGGAAATAAACTTTAAGTAAATCTTGACTGAATCTACAAACTGTTTCAGTGAAAAACCAAGTTTTTTACCAGAGCAAGTGTCTGACCGGGCTCCACTCTGAATGAAACATTGTTAAGGATTGGTTTCCTGAAGAAAAAAAACAACAAAAAACATGAATGACAGGATGTTACATGTCCATACCACTGTAAAAATAAATAAACGTGTAGACAATGATATATATACGTAATTGAGGTTTTTGATTTTCTATATTTTTCATGTGCTTTGATGTACACTGTGTTGGTACGCATGTATTCACTGTTTTAGTGATATAATAAAGTTGAATCAAATCAGATAAAATCAAAATGAAATGCAAGTGAGATTTCTGTAAAGCTGCGTTTTTGTGCCGGTCTGGACAGAACACGCCTCTGCGATACTCGCACGAAGCCATGTTACATTTAGACAAAATAAATCAGATACCCCAACCCCCCCTCACCCACCCCTGTCCTAACTAAAGAGGTCTATGCAGTTAAAACCATTCAGTGGTTTCTAATAAGTGTTTCTAAGTGACTCAATGTTTATAACAATCCTTAAAAATTCTGTGCCCAATACATCTTCAATAAAAGTAATGTTTTATTTTTCATTTGTAATCCTAAATGCATACTTCCATCAGTACTGTTATAATTTTGTTGTACAAAAGCAAGATATTCTTTTATCTTTTGTTTCTTTCAAAATTTAGAGGCCCTGGCGTTTCAATCTTGGCATGAATCTTCTCCAGAGGGCTGTTAGCTGAAACAACACCAGACTAAGGACACATATCAAAGGAGACACCACTAAATTGGACATAATGCAGGACACATTTTCAGGGATGAGCCTGGGGTAAAAAATAATCACACAACTTTGCAAAAATTGCAGTATAGGCTCCAGTTTGTGTATGCTACAGTGTGTTAGGATAATAGTTTTTGTCCCCGAGGTAGAAAAGAAATCACGGATATTCCACGAATTCGCGGAAAAAGCTCATGCCTGCATTTTAAAGGAGACAGATGGACAGACCACTAAACTGGACATCCTGCATATCGTAAATTTGCATTATTCTTACAATCCATTTTCAATATGTTTTTTAATATGTTATGAACAAAGAATTGTGATCATTCAAGTTTCAGGATAAGGAAAGACATCAATTGACACTTACTCTATATTGTAGTAAAAGCTGACTTGATCAAATTCCACTCTGCCTTGAGAAACGGCTAGTTTCATAGAATCGTCTCGATCTGTGATCTAAACGAGAGCATGCAAGACAAAGAATAGTAGAAGGATTTGCCAAAAACAAAATGGGGCACTTTAAAACAAACCTGCCCCCTCCCCTCACACCCTGGAAAGTCAAAGAAGCAAAAATAGACACCAATAGTGAGCTCTCTGGTGGTTTAAGTGGTACAGTTGTGGCGGTCTATCTGGGTTAATCCTTTTTATTGTAAATCGACTAACCGTTTTAATCTTTGAGAGTTAACGTTATCGAAATAGCCAAAGTCTGACTGAGAATGGTTGCGCCTTTGGGCATTGAGCTTGAAGGTAAGACCATACGAAGCTAAACATAACCATAGAGGGGTGTAAGATAACACTTACAGGATGGTGGTCTCTTTCAAATTGGACAAAATAATTATGGCTTTAAGATGAAATGCCTTAAGTTGATATATGATGAATGTTCAGTGTGTTTTAAATCTCTTCTTGGCCAGTGTTGTTCTGTACTTTTGGCAGTGGTAAGAACATTTTTACTTACTTTCAAATATATCATATCAAGTTTTCATAATTAAAATGACATTTAAGGCATTTATATTTTAATTTGCCCATGGAATAACAGAGCTACATAATTAATAATTTATACTGCAATTTTACACTGGAATTATCTGAAACTGACAAGTGCAGGGAAAAGTGTAACCAAAGTTACAGTGAGCGGTAGGAATCTCTTATTTTCTTGATTTTTTCCCTCCTTTTTCACCTGACTGCTTTCTTTCTTTTTAACTGTCCCTTTTACATGGAATGCATTTTTCACAGGCCAGCTAGGGTTTCTTGGGCTCTTACTTTAACATTTTTTTTTTATACACATCATTATTGTTTACATTTCTTGTCATTGTAAACACAGGGATGAGCCTGGGGTGACAACAAAATCACAGAACTTTGCAAAAATTGCGGTATAGGCTCCAGATTGCGTATGCTACATTGTGTTAGGATAATAGTTTTTTTACCGAGGTAGAAAAGAAATCACGGATATTCCGCGAATTCGCGGAAAAAGCTCATGACTTGTTAACAGACTAACCTGGTACATAGATACTTATACAACAACAAGATAAAAAGATGCCAAGATAAGAAACAAAAGTAAACAGCCCTCACCTCTAATTTTTCCTCCAACAAATCAATCATATTTTCCATGTCAATGAAAGCCTGCTGGATCATTCTGACCAGAAAAAGAAAAGGGAGAAGACTTATTAATATTACAAATAGCATTCTCTGACATGTAAAAACTGGTCACCAAACTTGTCAAACTTTGTACATCTACAATAAATTCTATTAGGACTTGGGGTTAGGACCCTAAGATTCACAAATATGTCCAGAGATTCTGCTGAACAGTATACGTAAGCAATTAGAAATTTGCCTTGAAAGATATGACGAGGAAAGGTCCAAGCCAGGGAATCTCTTTGAGGTAACTGTAAAAAAACTTTGAGTGACAGTAATATTTGACTGTCTAGCATATTTGGGTGAGCATATTTGATGTCTACACTGATGGCCTTTCCATCAGCAAAATAATTCTGAAAATTTTCACTATGACCAAGAATACAAGTTATGTTTACTGCTGCAAAGTTTAAGTACAGAGAAAGATTTACATAAACACAGACGGACAATGAAATCTACCGTATGGATTTGTTGGCGAGGCTAGATATAAGCAAAAATTATGCACACAGTGCCTGTATCATGGAGATGAAGTTTAAAACAAAGGGACAAACCTGTAGTAAGTTCCAAAGAAATTAAGTGGTGTATACAACTGCATGATATAAGTTGTAAACAGGACGTAGTCACCGACCTTCAAGTAAACAATAATAAATATGACAATAATTAATAATAAATAAAAAAAATTGCAAGAAATTAACAAAATATGAAAAACATGACACTTTACCTTGTATTGATTGATAGGTAAAATGCAAGTGTGGGGGGGGGGGGATGGGGGGTAAGATGGTGGTGTGGAGGGGCTTTGTCATTAGTGGATACAAATTCCTTGGCAGAAATTCACTTTCTGTTTTAACATTAAACAATGGTGACAATTTTGTACCCATTCGAAAATTAAACAATTGTTATTGTAGTTCATCTGTCATAGTGGTGTTACAAGTTATATGATTTCAAATTGATCAAGTCGATCAATATTTTGAATAATCTCCAGCAGATTCGTTCAATTTTCTTTTCTATAAATTCCAGTTCAGTGTTATCTGCCTAGATGGAAAGAGCTGCTTAATATTGTTACTATGGCAATTGAACTTATTCACTTCGGTATGGCGGGCAGTTAGATCTGGGAATTAAACGTTCAACGAAAATGTCTCTCCCATCGACTTTGGAAGATGTAGAAAGGATTGTTTGGGTGTGTGAATTGTCCCTTAGCAACCAAATCAAATGACCTGCAACGCTTGATGTTACTCACCGTCAGTTTACTCTGGTGAACGAACCAGGCACACAGGAGACATCCAACTAACATGCCTGAGTTGACGATGATGTTCTGAGCTGTATTCAAGAGTGAAAGAGTAGCGACAGATTTCCATTCACTAACCTAATAAGGAAAAAGAAAGAAACAATAAAACAATAAAATGAAATATTTTTTGATTGAATTGATCTGGTAAAGTTTGTAAACAAAACTTCTAGATGGTCTCTTATCTTGCTCATTTTGTAAAAAAAACTGTTTGTATATATTGAAAAAGTTTTGGAAAAATTGCAGACAAACTGGCTCTTTGAAATCCAAACAAAGCCACTTTACATTAGCCAAATTCAAACCGAGCTGACGATCAACCGATGCTTATAAACACCGAATACTAAGCCTGACAAAAGTTACGCCCGAATGTTTCGATGCTTGCAGGATTTCCTTTATAATTATTGTTCATCAGCATTTCAATCACATATATACGTTACTCTCGATTGTTGACTGTTTTTCTCTCTCCCTCTCCCCCCCCCCCCCTTCAGGATAAAACAACTGACTCAATAATGGAAACATCGAGTCCCATACTTCCCTTAATTTTTCAAACCACACAAACAAACCTGATAATCTTTAATGGCCTCGTCGTATCTTTCGACTTCAAATTCTTCGTTGCTGTAATATTTGACGGTCTCGAAATTTAGAAGAGAGTCTACTGCTTTCTGTTTCATCTTGTTATCTTTCAGGTTCATATCTCGTCGGAATTTTGTTCTCCACTCGGTGATGTAGATTGTAGCGACTGTGAAGATCAAAGGTCAATTTCAAATTTTTTCCTTTAGTTTAATATTCTTTGCACCCACCTGCAGCAGTGAAGGTGCACCCACAAGTGCACCCACAGCAGTGAATTTTCTTTGCACCCACATAGCTTTACAGCAGTGAAGGTATCCTTTTTGATTATATATCGTATTCCGGATATTTTATTGGATTTTACTGGATATTTTAAAGTTCAACCACTGATCATCTCTAGATTATTCTGTTGCAAAAGAAACTTTCAACAACATGTAACATCTGCGGTAGTTTTCATTGACTTGCGTTCCCGAACGCAGCATCTCCACACCAAACAGCAGGTTCATTATGTCTAACCTATGAACTGATATTGCCTGTTTAAAATGTAAAACAAGTTAGCCCCAAAAGGTAAATTATTTTATATATTATTTTACATATAAAAGAGCTTGAAATAGGTAATCTACAGAAGCTTAAAAGTACCATCAACGTAAGAAAACTTTGCCCCAATAAACCAACATTTTTCAGTAAATTGTAGAGATAACAAGATAATATCTTATCAAAATTTAGAAAAAAGGTTGGATTGCTCAGTTGCTTTAACTGAGCATTTGAACATTTTTCTGTGACATGTTTAATTGACAACTTATCAGATCTCGTTAATTCAAAATTTTTCTGCAAAATGTTAAATTGATCACTTCATTCCAAGTGAGCAAGTGAACAATTTTCTGCAAAATGTTTAATTGACAAATTATGCAGAAGTAGTATTATTTATGCGATACTAACAGTGAAGGTAAATAAACCAGACACAAATGGGAAAGGCAGATTGCTATTTTTTTCTAGTGAGGAATGGAAGAAGTGAAGAGAGCATTACTTACTGAGGTACAAAGTCATAGCACAAAAGATGATGACACCAAACCAGGGGTTGAAGGCAGTCACAAAATAAACGATGGCAATGGCGATATCGGCAATGGTCGGAAAAATGTTGAAAACCACGTAACTGGGGATAATGAAAGGAAACACGATACAGATGAGTTGGAAATCACACACATAAAATAAGAAGATACTTACACAATACCAACGAATTATTCAGAGATGTATACATTGCTTTAAACTGAATATCTTTCAGAAGTCTTTCAGCAATTTTAAAGTTGACTTCAGTGTTATATGTACATTTATTGTGCCATAGCACAAGATTTATATTTCTTAACACACCTCCATTGTTAGTCATTGATTTTGGTAAATTTTTCAAAAAGAATGGGTTACTAAAATTTCATAAAAATACAGTTTCTTACAACAATACCATTACCTCCTTATGATACACAGCTACACAATTTTCAGATGTTATCATTCCCTAAATCAGAGATGTTCATTGAACCTGACCTAAATCAATAGGGACCTTGTACTCTTTAGAGGTAGTGACATTTATCATACGGTAGGGCATAACAATGACAGATACATACAAAATTATAAACACATACATGCCAACTTGACTTGACGGGTTACATTCCCAGCTATGTCACGTATCCAGCACTCAGTGAAGTGGCTTTAAACAAGTGGAGTCCAATTTAAAAGCTAGAATATTTTACAAAAACTGTGTTTTTTGTCCCTTCCCATATGCTGGGAATTTAATTCCAACTGTATCATTAACTGTCTTTCCACCTGTCACAGTGATTGCTGCTAACGGAACTCTGTCAAAAGTCAACCTTTCATATAGTATTAAAGAATAGATATCTCCCTACACCCTTGACATGGATAACCCTCTAAAACTTGACATACCTCAGCAAACTGTTGATACTTGTGGTACCTCTGTCCATGATCCTTAAAACTTCACCAGTTTTCCGGTTTAAGTGCCATTGAAGGGACAAACTAAAGAGATTAAAAGAAAAGAAAAGAAAAATGAAAAGGAGGGATGTTTCTGTCTCGACCTATGTTTGCCCTACGTGTAACTCGTATAAAAGTTACCAAAAATGCCTGAAACTACTTTCATAAAATTGGATTTGTTTTAATTGGTTTTAAGTCATATTATAACAGTCATTTCGTCGTTAATGATTGTAAATGTATTCTCTTTGAAGGAAATGACTAAATTTTTATTAATGTGACTGAAACCTGGGTAAACTGATACACACAACGATAGATATAGATAATATCAGCTATATATATATACATATATATATATATATATATATATATATTATCAACCAAACAGGAAATACCTTGGCCTCATGCAATATCATAATTCTAAAGGGTAATTTAAGTAGCCTAACTAACTAATCATGTTTTTTCCAATTTATTTGCTATTATTGCTATGGTAACTAACTTGCTAACCTTCTATTGTAAACAAGATTTAAAAACTTCATCAGAACAAACAAGTTTGCATAGCTTACCCATGCAGATGTGCAAAAAGTCTGACCATAATCCCCTTGGTCGTAAACTGCTGAACACGAATCCATAAGAAAGCGCGAAAATTGGTGAGGAAACCAAGTCCACCTGAAAGACGAGATTTGATTGAAGCTGATAATGAACCACGGACAAGTTGTTTTATCTTTGCCTTCAATTCACATTGACTGGTTTATCGCTTATCATACCAAAAAAGTAACCACCGACAGACCCAATCCTACACCCCCCCCCCCAACCCTCCAAAAGAGTAAACAAGAAGTGACCAAATAGATTCAGCTAACTTGTACTTACCAAATCCACCTCCTTGCATTAGTTTGCAACCGATACTCAAAAGAATGTATTGCCATGGGAACTCTACATCGTGGGACTTGGTGACAGTCAGAGCATCAACTGAGCAGTGAAACAAAAGAAAAGATTGTTTTATTAATGATACCGAAATCAAATTTGATAAGGTTTCGTGTAATCATGTAAAAATGAGCATGATCACCGTACATTCATTAGGTAAACTGTCGTCTCTCACAACTTATCAAACATTATCACTAGTGACATAATTTAAATAAGTTTGAAGTACAATAACTATGTATTACAATGCATTACTATGATTACTATGCATTACTATGCATATCTTCTTCTTTTGTTCAATTTTCATCTTCTGTTACGGTAACCAACAATCACAGTATCACAGTGAAAGGTCAAAACACCTCCTAGTTCATATACTCAAGTTAAAGGTATGATATTCTATAAATAAAAAAATAAATGAAAAATTCCACCTTCTAAGTTGTAAAATACTTTTATTATTAGGATGACTACTGAAATATTTATAATCACTTTTAGTGACTCAATTCTATGAGGCTCTAGAACAGGAAGTTCTACTCACTTATCAACTTATTCAGGACTGGAACGAAGACATTGACCACTCTGCCTGCTACCAGCAACATTATGCATATAAGGACCCTGAATTGCATGAGATAGTGTCCTCGAGGCCAGACATACGGCCAAACAGTCTTGATTTTCTTCCAAGCACTTGCCCACGTTGAAGGTTGGTTTGCTGTAGAATCCTCATCCTCCTGAAAAACACATGAACACAAAAAACAAAGTTCTAGCAAAGACTGCCAGATAAATATGCACGACTTTCTATTATTCCGTTAACATTAAGGTAACTGATTACACTTTCGACGAAAAATGTATACAAAACAAAATTGAAAAACCTTCAGTGTGTGTCATTGTTTGCATAAAAATTTATATATAAAAATTAAAATATTACTGCCAACACATCAAAAGCAGGCATCCAACCAATGTTCTGCAGATTTTACCAAAGAAAGCTCATTGAAAATAAATATTTGTCAAATCTAATCAAATCACCCATCTTTTTCAATCAAACTGGAGTTGGGTTTGGTTGATCAGTACAGTATGTTTTATCATCATCCAATTATATATTAAATACAATAGGCACCGCTGATCTGCCGAGATAATAGATAATCTCTAGTATTGTTTGATATTGGTTCAGCCTTGCTGCAGGGGATTTTGTAGAACTCTCTGCTGCAGCTTTTTATTTTATTTTAACACAGTACTTCAATAAATGCCATGCCATAGGAATTTGCACTCTTACCCACCAGAATTATGTGAATTGGCCAATATGTCTATGTGTCTTTCTACTCTTGAATATGCAGCTCAGATTTGGGACCCTTATAAGGTCTCAGACCAAGATAAAATAGAAAAAATTCAAAGGAAGGCAGCATGTTTTGTAACTCCAATCCAGCGTCACTGAGATCTTGAAGACTTTGAAGTGGGAACCCCTCACAGAAAAAAGGGAAAGGGCCAGACTTATGCTCTTTTACCAAATTATTAATGGCCTAATTGCAGTCCAAAACGACACTAATTCCTTCTTGAAACCAGGGAGGTATGGCCGCTATACACAAATTCCACATAATCATCGTGCTTTTCAGTATAGTTTCTATCCTAGGACTATAAAAGACTGGAATACACAATCCTTGGCTGTTAAAGAGAGCCCTGGTCTTTAGGTGTTTAAGACAAGATTGCCCACGCATTGTTATTAGCACTGCTGCACTGCGCACCAACATCCTCGTTGTGATACCCGAGAGTGGTTTTTAACAAGCACTTAACAGAAACAGAAACTTGCAGAAGTATATGCTATTTGACACCCCAGCATGCCATGAGCAAAGGTTGTTTACATGGTTTACCCACCTGATAGTTATCTACTGGGACTGGTTGACTGTTGATCATCAAGGCATATCCTGTTGGAGGTAAACCAGGGGCTCTCATACCAAATGCAAAGAGCAACAGTGAGCAGAAGAGCCGTCCCAACCAAAGACCAAATTCCACTTTATCTAAATCGTTCTCCAAATCGAACCACCATTCTGAACTGCCGATAGATATCACCGCCAGGAATTCTGCAACCACTGCAATTGTCCAGAAGAGCAAGAGGATGGTACCGTGGCCTCTACGAGTCCTGGTAGCAAGAGTCCTTGTGCGTTCCACGTACAACACCAAGGAAGCGATGAGGTATGCTGCCGAATAGAAACAGCCGCTGAGTTCCAGGTATCCATGTAGTGGTTTGGGTCCGAGTACCCCGTGGACGACAACACGAGTGATATGAAGAGCCAACACGCAGAGATGTAACAAAGTCTGAACACGGAACCAAAACGGTTTGGGCTTGTGTTCTTTCCTCCAAGTGACAGCTTTCTTCCAGAATGCTAAAACTTCTAAGATACCGAGGACCATCAGGAACAACAAGATGGAGGAAGCCAATGTGTTACAAAAACATTGGGAGAGTCCTTGATCTATCCATACATCAAAGAGACTGTAATTCCCTGGACAGAATGGAGCCCTATTGGAGGTCTTCATGAGGTATTTCATTCCAAAAGACATCTGTGTCACGAAAGAGGAAAAGAGGTTGTCAAGTAATCAAACATGGCTGCCCACCAACCAAAGCACAACCTTATTTGTTAGTTCACTGTCCTGATATTGGCTAATAGGAATTAAGTCAGAGCCTAACAAGTTATCGTAACTGGCATTAATTTACATGATTTCTTCTTAAGTGAAAGAGGATTTGTTTATGAAATCAGGTGCAACAGTCAGCTGTGTTCACTCAACAATATCATTGACCTAAAGAACTGCATACAGTTGTATTACTAGCAACATAATGTGTGTCACCATGAAAAAAAAACCTGAGGCCCTATTATTTCTTATTTTTTTTCTTCTGCTCAACGTCCTAGATAGAGAGTACATAAAAAAGGTTTTGGCAATATACGTGAACGCTAGATATCCTTACCGTAAATCCCAGTACTATTAGGCCCTAGTAATGCACATAATGCACAGTCATACGGAAATTCGCGGAAATAGTCCTAGCCTAATACTAGCGGTACACAATATAGATACAAACACGGTTCGGATCCAAACAAGTTTTAGTTTTCTAAAAACAAAATAATATTTAAAACGGAATAGCTTAGATTGAAATCATGCTTACCGCAACGGCTACTTCTCACGTATCGAACACAAAAATTATGAGATAGGCTAGATAACTGCAAATTAAATTTAACTGGTTCGGATCGTTTGTCAACGCTGCCTGAAAACTTCGTTCACAATGGCCTTGTGGTGTAAGTTGCGTAAATTAACCTTCTGTCCGCGGGACATCATCCTTCCACAAACAGGAACTTGTAATATTCTTAACACACTCTTAAATTCAATAAACTTAAGATATAGTTCATTATTTATTCTATAATTTTAACACGTTTTATTTAAGAAACGGCGATAGAATTTAAATGACCTTTGACTGCGATCAGTTGTAGATTATATTTCACAATTTATGATATCTACCACCTAAATATGATAATTTAGAACTTAAAGTTACGAAATACGTGACTCGACAAAATTTACAGAAGTATGTTCCTCTAATTCTCTCTGATTCTCGCACTTTCCTCATGTTTACGTTATGTTACAATGCAGATTTAGGACCTAACACGCCACCGGACACACCATGGCACTTTTTAGAAAGTATCAACTGCAAGGTGGCATTATTTCTTTTACCAAAATCAAATGATATCTATGATTAAGCAATAAGCAAGAGTTTTCTCACGTAGGCTACTCTTCCACGGGTAAGAGGAATGAAATATTTACCCCCAACAAGTTGCACACAAGTAAAGGAATGATTACAGACATTAAAAAATATGAAAAATGTCAATATATTGCCTTTATAACATGCATTGTGCTTGAAAATGACGGCGATGGAACAAGATATGAAGAAATTTTTCTTTCGGCCCTTTAGTCCTAAGTTTATCGATATGAGTGAATGAGTATGCATGACGTTGATTTACTTTGCCTCAATTAAATTAATCCGTAGTATCACGTGACTAAATGTATTATTGTGATTGGCTGGAAGTATACCATAGATGTAGGATCTTTGGTCTTCGCACGTAAAAGCTCATGAATAACTTCTTCAATTATAATCAAATCACCGACCGAAGAAATATGCCAAAACAATTATTGTCTTTCGAAGTAATCATATTTCCTGACTTTGGTAGTTCGATCCCTTCAACTGGGCATGCTGCAAGACATCGCTGACTTACCAAGAAGAAACCGACACAGTGATGTTACATGTAACTGGTTGAATGAAGTAGCCTACTTTGGTGGGAGGGGTAAATTCGTAATTGCCCCCAGCTGATTTAGGTTGGGGTTCAATCTATATGGAAGGGCCAGAGGCGAATGAATGTTTTTGTAATGGAGTGCCTGTGTTCCTGCATGGGGTCTATAAACCTGGCCCCCAATGTATGGGGAACTTGTAAGGCAGGAGAATGGAATCTTGGGAATATTAAGATTTTAGCTGCAGATGGTGCATATTATGAGAGGCATAGGCTATTTAGACTACGGTATCAGATAGATCTATCATTATTAGCTCTTAACGCTTTAGGTTCTGCTAATAAATACTGTTTTTTTGTGGGGTGGAATAGCTAGGGTATTGTACACAGATAGCAGTGGCCAATTTCTTCCCAAGCGGAATGTAAAAGTTTCCCAGCTAAAGTTCCCGCGTTCAATTCTGCGTTCACTGACCCCGCATATGACGTTCCCTAACTCGACACCGTATGTACTTAATGTCACTGTACAGCAGCTCCAGTACAGCATACATGTACATACGTTTACTTCATGCAGCCTATACAACATAAATGTTTAGGCTGTTATGGAACGTAACAATCGCATTTCACATAGTGATTGGATAAGAGTTTTATGACGTAAGGCGGAGCATACCATTTTAAGATATACCAACTCTTTTTCTAGGGAAATAACCTTGTACAGTGTGGAAGTCTGCAGCCAATATTTTGACATTTTAAAACCTTTTCACAAACTCTTCAAATCTGTTTGCTCACAAATTTTTACAATTTGCTAAATCATGCTGAATTAATGAAATTTGATAACTAATAATTTCGAAAAGAACTCATTTACGTCGCGTATATCCTTCACAAACAAGAACACTTCCTACGATGTGGATAATTGGGTCCTGTGCGTTCTATGACATAAGAGATTGTTGCCATGTAGCATGTATACAGTGTAGTTCAAACTTCCATGTAAAAGACATTTTTACAAACTCTGTAAAGAATTTACCAAAACTATTATTAGTTCCTGGACGAGTTTTCCATATCCACCCAAAGTTCCTACATCCTGCAAAAGTGACTAGCGCCACCAATTATCATCATTGCATCTTCCAAATTATATAGCGATGGCGTTGAAAAAGTATATTTACTGAACGCAGAGAGCTTCTGCTTAGGAACATGACGCAGTCGTTATTGGAAATTGACTTAAGATTCCTGCAAATCACTTAACTTTAATTCAACTATATGATGAATTTGTCATTACTAACTTCCTTCTTTACAAATCTTTATAGTAACCAGTGAAAACAAAGCTAATAAATGTTAATAGCGCCACTACCCCAAATATCAATAGCGCCACTAGCTTAATTAGTCGGTTGTTGGCTATTCGGATACGCGAACTTACAAGAAATCTAATATTTTAGACCTAGCCATAAGAAAAAGGACTACAGTCTCGATATTGGAAAAGGCCTCAGACGACAGTTTCTTTTCGATTGGGAATGAAAACTGTGAAAAATCAGGCAATAATTGTTTCCACTTTTATGTGATATTGAGCAGACTCTTGAGCTAAATCGTCGTACAACGTAAATATTGATTTTATCATAAAAAAAAATGTATACTAATAATTAAATTAAACTAGAAATAAAATTTGTAAACTTAAAAAAACAAAACAATGAAAAGCAAAAAAAAAAAAAGCAAATGAAAAAAGCAAAAGGCAAATACAACCGATTCGGAAAAGAATTCGATTGACAAATTTGTTCATAACATAATGCTGTTAATTTTAGGGTCACCACATAATCATATTTCACAGTTTTTGACAAGACAGACATCTGAACTAAAAGTGAAACACAACCAATATTGCCTGTTCCTCTGTGTCTATACGAATAATTAAGAAATTTCAAAACTGTGTTCTTTTTTGGAATTTGGGAGTAACGATATATACATGAAGCTCGACTAAATCTGTACTTTATCAATTGCAACTGCAAATTCTATTTAAGTATCTAATACCATATACCGCGGTATACAGATGTCGTCAATTTATCAGATGGATACCTCGGAACCCCTTTAAAACATACGTATAATGCTCAGTCAGTTTGACAGTCTCACAGACTTGGCCAGAAAGTTGAGTGAACTTAAAACACGAAGGTTTTTTTTTTTTTTTTTACCTGCACAGAAAGAAATTAAGAACTCTGGCCTCAATCGAGTTGACAAGTCGCACTCTAAAAATCCTAGAACAGGAACCGAACGAACGTGAAAGAGAGCTCTTTTCTGCTTTTGATCTCCTTTTCCACGTCTTTCTTGATTCAATCAACATAATTACTGAGCTAGAGACAGAGTGAGGTGAAGAGAGAGTGTGTGAGAGGGAGAGAGAGATATAAAACTAAAATGAGAACGCGTGTTTCATCCGACGATACTTGTTTCCTTTCAAGTAGATAGACACCGATGGACGACTTAGATACCGGCTTTTAAAAGACAGGTGTAATGGGAGCTAATTTACTACCATGACAGCGCTGAAGCTCAGCCTACAATACGTTAAAGGTATAGTTTAGTTAATATATCCCCGCACTTGTCGATACATATATCGTGCTCTGTCACACAGTTGGGACAATTTTTTTCTATACTGTAGTGTGATGTCCCGCTTCAGAGCACTCGTATTGTCAGTACGAGCAGTATGAATATCATGTTTCTATCAGATCAAGGTTAGGAACTGTTTGTATACTGACAATACCAGTGCTTTAAGAGCATAATATTGGGAAATTATATATATTAGGAAATTGTCCCAACTGGCTGGCTCTGTGCCGTGATGCATGAATATGTATGAAGGAATATTATCCTGATTCTTCTTTTTTGATATTTAAAAAAAGATGTTGAAGGTTTTACTCGTCTTGCATCAAGGCAAGACGTTCTCACGCGATTTTTACAACATTTAATCCCTCTTTTGTTATTTTGGTCATTTTCCAGGTAAATTATCACACTCGCATACTCAAGTTTGCACAATTCAAACAGTAGCTCACGAGGCGCCATTTGCACGTGTCCCCTGCATGGCCGGGACTTCCTATAGGAAGCAGGTCCTCGCAGGTCCTCGCAGGTCCCCGCAGGTCCTAATTTAGACACCTGCATGGGTGAAGGGAGGCAATCAACATAAAATGCGTTCGCCTAGAACACAGCGAAAGATCTGCCTAAGATTCGAACCTGTAATTGCATTTCAATTTGACAACCACGATATACACTATTGTCTTTGTTTACCTGCACTATAGAATGTATACTGTACCATACTCCGGTGTCGGATACTATATATGTCAGGACTTGAAGGTACATATATGTTAGTGTATGCTAGTTTCAGCTTCTGAACGGTCACCAACCACAACACATCTGGCCACACTCAGTTATATACGTAACTCTTAGTTCCCAGCAAACAGATCGCTTTGCAGACTTGACTTTTATTTTTATTACAAGTAACCTGTTGTTGAATAAATTAATGCAGAATTGTAAAGCAAAAATACTTGTTTTTCAGTATTATGACGTGCAGCCATGGTGCGAACTGCGAAGTATTTGGCTGCATATTTTTTCTTCTTCACAGAATCTGTGAATTCTACGAGAAGCAAATTAACCCATATAACATTGTTCCAAGACACATTCAAACACATAATCGTTGCACTGAAATTGTCCTTAAAAGCAAAAGCGAAATGTCCCTTTAAACTTTGCTGTCAGACCAAGTTGAGTACGATCTCTATTCTCGACATAAAACGGGCCTCCGTCATCGGTATACAGTACGAGAAATAGAGAGAATCCTCGACCCGTCATTCTAATAGCAACATAGAATTTGAAAACACAGGTTTATCCGGAAAAGTTCATAATAAAATATGGGAAGATCGGGGGGGGGGGGGTGGGGTGGGAGGGGGTTAACCATGTCACGTAGTGTCATTTCTTTGATGTGTTATTTGAACTTAAAGAGGTTGCATAGGTTAATTAGGATTAATACATGTACAGATCATCAAAGGGCCGAGCTACCTTCATTTTTTTTCAGTTATTATATTTCATTTAAAAAGTGTGTTGATAACTTGCATTCTATGTAAATCCAATATTTTTTCTTTTCATTATCATATATTTCCTTCCTTGGGTTTTCATTTTTCGTTTGAACGCAAAGGATTTTAACCTTTAGGTGGTAGGGTGAGCATGTTGTTCCTAATGGTTGTCATGGTGATTGGTCAATTACAAAGAACAAAACCAGCTGATACATTTTCGACAGAGAATTTTGTTGTCACGATATTAACACTGTAGGGTACATCTTTCTAGATGTTTTCAGTTCACACCCCCCCTGCCCCCCTCCCTAAGCAGTTCAAGAGTCTGGACAATACTCGAACTCTTTGTCCAGTTAATTGGCTTCAACCGCTTCGGGCCAAGACTTGGTCCCTCGAAAGGTATATATATTCATGATCTGGCCATTATTTTCATTACAAATAAAACTGCTTGATTAAACAATATGTTAAACAAATAACAGACGATAGAGAAAATTGGAACTCTATGGCAGGCCAGAGGCGCAATAATTAGACCTTAAGACATTTGGCATGGTTTTAAACTGATGTAAGGGACGATCTTGAAGTTCAAGTGATGTTCGTTAATGATAGGCCCAAGGGCGATGCACAGACTAACACAAGAGTCTCCGTATGTATATACATATAGGCTATTAAGGGTCACGGTGGCCCATTTTAGAAGATGTTTAATTTAGACTTAGTAAATGTGTTCAGTTTAACAGCGTGGGTGTATACAAACAATCCAAATGCTCTCCACGAGAAAGGTGACATATTTTTTTAGTTAGGGAATCGGTCTCTCTTTCAACTACACCCACTTCCATTTGATTTCTTTGATTTTTTGTTCTTAGGAAGGGGCAAGTTAAACTTTTACAAAAGCCTACAGTTTAGTGTCAAAGCATAACAGTCTTTTACCTCATGTTTTATCTCACTGATCGGGACATTCTCCAGAGAACTTACTTAAAACTGTTATTAACTATTAGTGAAGGGCCAATATACTGTTGTTCTGTAAACCTTCCTAGTCATGCACAAAATCAGCATCAAACGCATATCAAACAGTGGCGTGCGCAAGGGTGGGGGGGGGGGTGGAGGGGTATGGGTGGAGGCGGATCGTTCCAGGAAATTTAACAGGGGGCGTGACCCTGGGCTCGTTGAAGCCGGACCCTATGTAGGAAAGTGATCCAGTGGGTGTCTGCCCGCTCCCACCCGACAAAAGGACGTTTAGAGATGAATTGTTGAATACTGAGACAATTTGACAAGAATCATATCTTATAGGTCTACTCGCAAGGTTTGTCTACTACTTTCTACTGTCTACTACTTTCACGTTTGATGTGGGTTTGAAAAATGGGGGGGGGCGGTGGGCCCAACCCCGTGGATATATATATATCCACGGGGTAGGGTACCCCCTTTTCAACCCCACATCAAACGTGAAAGCCATAAATGTAAATCTTTCGGATGTGGTCATTTTGTATAATACCACAGTATTATTATACGTACTGTTAAGACATAGCCATACAGTTGTTACTGTTATGTTTAGTACAATATCGCAGTAATCGTCTCTCCTCCGAATATCCAAGTTCCAATCAGTTTCTTCATGAATACGATCGCCATGTTAACACAATTAACGAACACGAATTATACCGCCACCTGGTTACTTAACAGATTATCAACGTGTACTTTTTCTTTTTTTCTAGGTAAAAAAAAAGAACACAAGATGAGTCGACTCCTAGCCGCAATTCAAACAAACCCACAGCAAAACATTGTATGCATTCACACGGATAGAAGTACTTAAACAATGCAGAATCTTAAATGAGATGTCTGTACCGTATATAATATTGTCTTGGTTTACTCCCTGGAATATTTTGAACCAGAGAGGAAAATAAACGTTTAATTGCATGAGTAATTATGTCAGTTCAAAGAAATTCAAAATCTATTTTGGTCAGGATTATTATTTATTTTTTATATAATTTTTAAATTACTAGCGTAGTAATTTCGGTACCAAAGACCGCTCTGTTTGTGTGGAAGTGATTGGACTAACACACTGTTTCAAAGTTTCTCACAAAGGAGGAAAAATTGTATCGTAATTCCAAGACAAATTTAAGTGATTTATAAGTAAAAAGGTAACAATGTCTTTTTCTTGACATCATTTTGTCATATTCATGCGAGTTCTTCAATGTAAACTCTCCACCATATACCATAAATAAACTATATATATATAGCGCTTACTTCTCTTCCTAAGCAAAGCTCTTCCTCAGTAAAAATGCTGTTTAAAAACTGAAAGTATAAAATGACACCTGGACAAGAGCCCTTTAAGGCGAAGTTTTGACGATTTCCAAGTTTTTAAAACAAATTGTTTGATTACACCAACTGTGTTTACAAGGGTTATATGTCAACATGTAATTCTCCTCTCTTTATAGATAAATCCTTTAGTCAAACGCCCATTGATCACCCGATGTCCAATACCTCGTGGATAATGTACATAATATGTCTCTTCAGCATGTTTTCATATGATAACCTTTTGAACCAAAACGCAACACGGCGCCATCCCATCAAGTGAAGTTGGAAGTTTATCATTAGACTATTTGAAATGTTTCTATCTCAAAATTGCTCTTAACTTTTCACATTTATTTTGTTTATTTCTGACCGGATGTGATGAAATTCAGACTTACAAACTCATGTATTTATTCAACGAGAGGAACGGTTTATTTTGGATCTTTGTTAAGCTTCATTGTTAATTGATTAACAAAGTTTGAATGGAAATACAATTTTAAGAAGATAACGTGAGGTAAGTCAACAATTTATGTTTCTATGTTTGTTAACTGAAACTTGTGTGCATTCTATACAAATTTTGGTTGATAATACAGTTTTTCCGAATCAGGACACGATCGTTCGAGACTTTTTACAAGGGCGAGTATAACTCCACTTTTTATATATTACTTTTGACAGACGAAACGGATGGGACGAATGAATCTCTAAGTAAAAACACTGGAAACTCTTTAGAGAATAATAATAATAATAATTATTATTATTATTAAAAAACAACAACAAACTAGCTACTTTTCTTTTGGCTTTTAGGATCACGTGCAGAGTTTTGATTTTATAATCGATACATTGATCTGAGATATCTGAGTTTGCTAAATATAGAATATTCAGTTTGTCGGTCTCTTTGATGTTGTCGTTACAATATACTCTGAAACGTATCGACTTTTATCCGATTGAACATCCAAAATGTCACCTCAGCGAATCGAAACAAAAGTGTTCATTCTGTTCTTGTTTTCTCATAACTTGACATATAACCCCTGCACGTCATTCCATGTGAACTTAAACGAAAGGTCTCGCAATTATATCGACGCATAAAGTGATATCATAGGGAATGCAACATATTAACGCATTTAATGTGACGTTGTTGTCACTATGTGCACCTGCACAGTAACACATTATAACCTTCCGCCATAGCATGTCGTCTGTTTAGTAAATCGATGTGTCGGACTGCACCAGCAGTTATACTAGCCTAAACATACATTCATACACGCATACATACATACATACACACATATACACTCACACACAATTTAAAACTATATTCTGCAGGGATTTAAAATATATATATAGGCCCGGGTTCGAATCCCGGTGGAGGCTGGAAGTTTTTTCACTGTTCTTGATTTTCCAACTCATTACGATATCAATTTTATATATGTATGTATATATATATATAAAAACCCTGCAGAATATAGTTTTACAATTTTACTATCATTTCATACTGTCTTACTAACCATTTCGTCAAGATCTGGAGAAACTTTAGAGAAACCGCTTGAAATGGAATCTCTCAACATATTCGTCTTAATTAACGTAAAAAAGATTGGTTGATTAAATTTACTAATTACTTATTTAATATTTTTTTCTCAGAATTCTGGTGGGTAATATCCCTTACTTGCAATGAGTTAAAGGGACTATCTACAACAGACAAACATACTCCTTTATATATAGGATTTGTTTTTCTAATACGATAAGACGCGTACCGTAAGATTTAAAATAATGATGACAAATTATTAGCTTTCTTTATTTGAACTTTATATATAATTCCGATTATTTCGAATTTCGACTAAATAATTCCCTTCAGTAACTTACAAGAAGCGTTTTCCGTTGTTGAGACTGGAGCAACAATTTAGGTGTACGGCAAACTTGTAGTACGAGTACAGCAACATGAGAACGAACACAACAGCATGAGTGCGAATACAAAGGTATGTGTACGATTACTACAGCCTGCATGGGTACGAGTACAACAGCATGAGTACGAACACAACAGCTTGGGTACGAGTATTACAGCATGAGTATGAGAACAACAGCATGAGTACGAGTACAACAGCATGACAACGAATGCAACAGTATGAGTACCATTACAACATCATGCATAAGTACGAACACAACAGCATGGTTACGAGTACATCAATATGAGTACGAACACAACCGCATGAGTACAAGTACAACAGCATGAGTACGAGTACAACAGCATGACAACGAATACAACGGTATGAGTACGAGTACCCATATATAATTCCCCTTGGTATGAGTACAAGTACAACGACTCTAATTGCTAGTACACGAGTACGTAATTTTGCAGTAGAGTCTATCATAGATTCTAGAATCTCGAATACCAGTACGTGTACAAGCCCATCAGGGCGAGTACAGAGAAAACTAGTCCAGAATACGGGTACGCCCTCACTACGAGTCTGGTGTACGATATCTCATATTGTCAATTTATTTTCAGATTTGTTTTGATTTAATTAAGTTGTATACTATTAACGCTATCTTTCATTGCCGCATACCGGTATGTATAATCTCAGTTGCAATATGGTCGTTCACACGCTACTATCGAATTTACGTGTCTGTAAAGTACCTTACTTAAAAGAAAAGTGACATCACATTAGTAGCAAAACTGCTACGACGACGCCGTCCCTTTAAGATCCCTTTCACTGCCTTCACTCAGGGGGCTTACGTCTTACTTATGACTAGGATACTTGAAAAATAGAAAGTGATATCATATAACAGTTTTGTTATTTTCGAGTGTGAAATGAGCTCGTCGTAACGTATAAGACCGACATAGCTTTTTAAATTCTTTTAGGTACCAACATTTTGAGCACAATTATTAATTACTATGGTGTCATATTTCTCTCCCCGTTAATATAGTATCCACTGCTATAACATAGTACGTTTTGACAACGTTTGTAATTTTCAACACTATAGCGTCGAAAATATCTTGATAAAACAAAAACGTTGCGCTAACGTTATGTCATAACGGTTTTACAACTTAATTATTAGAGATGTTGTAACCCATTAAAAACATTTTTTTATCATAAAGTTGCAATAATAATATGATAAATCGCTTCGACCTTTCGTTAGTACGTCATGAGAAGGCTTCAATTTATGTTATCAGTTAAACATATTGTTACCGAATAAAATTCACACAATGATTGGAAACCTTTATTATATTGTTAAAGCGGAAGTGAGTACTCGCGTCTCGTTTTATCGGCGTGTACCATAATTGTTGCCGTACTGTATATTGTACTTAGCCGCGAGGGACTCACATTCATAGATTAACATATAAATACACCAGCATTGACTAACATTGTGAATCAAACATTATTAAAACTATATATGTTTTAGCGTAGAAACGCATTGTAACGGCATAGTGGAATAAACTGATAGATTCAAATATCAATGTACGTGGCAACACTTCTTGTTACCCGTAAGATGATTCTAGGGAGAGGCCTAGGCATGGTTTATGATGAAACAGAAAGGGAGGAAGGGAGGGGGGGGGGCACCGGCAGACAAAATATGGCAAGAAACCCTAGTGTGCATTATACGTAGATGCGGTACAACCTAACCAGTCTAAAATCCTTCAACATCGTTTCAAAAATGGCAAAATATAGCACCATTTTGCATTAACGCAATTAACCAAAACTGTTCAAAGGGGGGGGGGGGGGGGGAAAGGGCCACCTCTCCCCCTGGATGACGTACATAACCCTATGAAACCCCTCCACCTTCACCCCCCGCCCCCCAATATGATGTTCATTGTACCCCTGATCATCGACTTTGTGTTGTTTTTAATCAACGATCTTTCGCAATTCTTTTTAAAAAAAACTTGAAAACATTCGAATAGAAGACCCACTGCGATACATTTATCCAGAGAGTTGAAACAACCTGCTAATAGCATATACCCATTGCGTGGAAGTTAAGAAGGCTCGGTCTAAACCTACAACATTTCCCTCCGAAAGAGAATTATTTCATATTATCTGTCTCCATAAGGCATCCATACTGTAAGATATTTTTTCCGGTTAGCCCTGTGTTCAATTGGTTTCCATGTAGCATATATATAGTCTCATCTACTTTCAATAATGAAAGAAGTTTATTGAAAGTCGCCAGAGAATCGTTACAGACTGTTTTTATGACTCGGTGGTATTAGACGGTTTCGTTAAGTCCCCTGGAAGTCATTTCATATGTAAAGATCATTTCAGATATCTTTGGTCCAAAGAATCGGACAGATTTATGAGATCCTTCAATGAACGGAATATATAATACGGAGTTTAAGTCCTCGCCTCGCCTCGTTTGAAGGATGTTTGAACGGTTGGTTTTTCTATAATCGCAGAGAAAGGTAAGTGGACACGATATTTATTGAATCAGCAGCAAGCTTATTACTTAGAAGGAAAAAAATACAATAGGGACAGAAACTCGAGATCAAAAGATGGAAATCTTGTAACTATATTTACCTATGAAATGAATTATGTAGTTGTTTCCTTCTTATAGCCTACTGAAAGAGCAATTAGAATAACTGTTACGTTACGAATAAATATTGTAATGTAAAAAGTAAGAAACCAACAATTAAGTAAGTTTCTTTGAGTTAAATAATCTTGTTTTTTTTAAGAGTTGGTTTATAAAGCCAGCATGCAGGCCAGGTATAGAATCTTTAAGAATGTGCGTATCTCTGTAAATACATAAAACTGAAAAGTACGAAGTAAGACACACCATCGTTGGGGACGGAGTATAGTTTAGCCAATATAAACTATGAAATTATCTATTGTGGAATAAAGTAAAGAAAAACCCAAACCATGCACGTTCAGGATTTCGCTCAGCAATTGCTACAGAGCTTGCGTTTCAGGTCACATTGGATGATATCATGTATTTTACACCGAAACGATAACCATCTTTCAGCGCGCGGTATATTTGCCCAGATTCACTAGAACATATTTTACCGCGACTATGTCTCAGGATTGAAGCCAATTTGGGGAAAGATCCCTATTTACCCCGCGCGACTGAAGTTTATGACACAATCCAGTTAGTTATCTCCTAAGTAATTGATAAACATTAATACGCTACTTTTAGCTCTCACATGTATGACTATTGGATACATCGCTCTATCAGTACGGTGCTTATAATGTGAAAAAGCGCGTGCATTCACAATAAACCCCATACAGTGTGTATAATAATGTGTCCACGAGTGTCCTTTGAGGTATGTTTGTAACCAGATCTTCGTCGTATGTGCCGTCTGTTTTATGATTTCTGTTATGGAGGTATTTGTGATATGTTGCACCCAGTTGGAAGAATTCCTTTTCTATATAAACTGTATACTTACACATCCAGCTTCAAAGCACGTTTACTGACAGTATATATGAGCAATACGAATAACCTGTTTCTATCATATTAACGTTACAAACTGTTCCTACTGTCATTACGAGTGCTCCGAAGCATGGAATGGAAGTACAGTACGGAGTGGTAACATCAGCAAATTGTCCACAGCATTTTCTTATTTTGGTATATGCACGGTTGTTAAGTTTGACTTGTTTATTTTGTAGCCATGCATATATGCTGATGTGTGTCAATGTGTCTTGTTGTTAACATGTATATTATTGTTCGTTTCATTTCCTGTTTTGTTTGCATGTTGATATTCTGCGTCTTTTTCTTCATTATATGATTTGTGTTGATCTTTGTTGACTCATGTTGTAAGGTGTTGTATAATACATTTATTTGCATATTGCATTGTCCTGCGGAGGCTGCGGTATGTGATCTTTATTCTCACTGAAGACGAAAGAGTGGTCGAATCCCTTTTCTTAAAAAGTATAGAGTGGTCGAATCCCTGTACAGCCACTGAATATCACAAGGTGTCAAAGCCCGAACCGACTTACATTAGTGCGTCGGTTTACGTTCTGCTTCTTGGATGATAGCGGTATATTCACAACGTCCACTAATTAAGTCATTAATTTTTAATCCTAGTGCATCCAGTTGTTAATTTACATAGCCTCTTGTCCAGTCGCTTGTTATACGAGCTTTTAGCTAGCTGCGTGAAGATCGAGGATTTTCTTTTGATCTTCCAGAACCGATACATATATCTATATTTTGTCATTCTTTATGCATTGATTTATTGCATCAGTGCAGCGCAAGTCTTTGACATAAATATAACTGCATGGAAATCAATATATTAAAACTATTTTGACACACTTTTTGACTATTTTTTTCTTAAAAGAAAGGTAATCCTATAACTTGTTTTTGCTTTGTTGTTATCTATTAAAAGTCTTACGTCACACATATCCATTGCTATCACCTTCAAACGGGAATTTTGTTTTGGTCGTTATAAACCACGTGATCTTATCGAAGATCGTCCATTGACGTCATCATGACGTCACTTCCAATATTTACCTCTTCATATCATACTTCATATGTTTTTCGGATAAGCTTTGTTGTGAGCGTTTTACAAGTCTTTAGTGTCGTGTCATATTAACAAGTTCAAATTTCAAACTTTCTATGCATTGCAAAAAACAGTGACTGTCTTTCACGAGAGAAGTATTTAGTTAAATAATAAAAAACAGATTCTAATTTGGATTCCAAGGAATAAAAACTTGGACGAAATTCAGATTATATCATCTTCGAGGACAGTTGTAAACAACAGAGTCAGGAGAGGGTACGAGTGGGAGCATTGGAAAGAGGGATATGAGTGGGAACAATAAATATGATGGGTGGGTCGTATATCCGATTACACTTTATTCTTTTAGCTATACTGTACAGTATTGTCAATTTTCGATTCTGCATGGTAAGTGAGAAGATGAAAATAGTTATCTTCTCATCTAAGGATATATTCCGGTGGCTGAATGTGATTACGTTACAAAGTTGCTCTACGTTTTTAGCATCTTTTGGTCAAAATCACATCTTAAATAGATCGATAAGGACGATAAGGACGATAAGAATTTTTTTTTAAAAATAATTTGTTACCACATCTGGCAACAGTATACAGTGAATGACGTCATCAGTTGGGAATGACATAAGGAGAGAAGAAAAAACAAAAAAACAAGAGGCAAATTTGCTCAGATCTATTTGAAAATTATCTCTTTTGTTGTCAACTGGTCAAACAACAAAACCACTAACGTGGAAATCTATCTAATTTTCTTCAGTTTCCTTCTCTGCTGTAAATATAAAGGATTGACATTTCTCTTTCGTTTTGTCATCAAAGATGGAGGGAGGAGGGGGGGGGGGGGGGAGGGTGGCTAAACATAAACTTCTGTGCAGGAGAACGGTTACTTCTGGTTTTATGTATAGTATGCATTGCAATACGCTCCCGCGTCGCATAATGGTCCAATCGACAAAGGCGTAATATTAAACACACAGAAGGTAGTCATGGGTTACCGATTAGCGACGACCAATAATTATTGCGTGTAAGCCGTAATGCGTTTCCACTTTTAAAACGTGGTATCTAAGCCTGGACGTGTGTGCGTGTGTGTGTTTGTGTGTTGTGTTTGGTTCAATAATTCCGGTCGCTTCTGTTATTTCTGACATTTTGCGATCAGCTTATAGCTTCCATCGGAAACGGTAACTTTGTATTACATATTCACCGAGCGTGGTTAAATTATTAATTCACCTGAGAGACCTTTGTCAGTTAAAATATCATAAATTTACAGTTGAACGATTTGTAATTTAAAATGGAAGTAAAGATGCAGTGACATCATGACATCCTACACTTTACGACAGGGAAGGAGTACTATATCTGTAACACCCTTCTGCGGTAACGTAGCGCCTCTTAACACAAATGTATATAGCCTACTTCGGCACTAAAACCATGTATTTTTAATTTGAATGAGAAAAGGGAACATGCACCGTAGAACGGGGTTCGAAGCTATGATCTCAGGTGTACGTAAAAAACGTGTTCTCTGCTAACTATACTATCCTACTATGCTTTTACAACACATTCTTTGATGTGGTGGAGGGGTGGGGATGGGGAGGGGTGGGGATTGGGAGGGGACAGACCTATCTCTCCCATATTAAGCAAGAGTTAACCTACCTTTGAAGGATCTTTTTAAATATTATTGTTTAGTGTTCTCTATCTCATTGGCGGACATTAGAACAAGAAGGGCGCGTGAGTGAATACCACCGTGTAAAAATATGTTCAAAGCTTTAAGATGTTTACCACATAATTCTCTGTAACATTTCTATACCGAATATATTTTAGTAAATAGGATGTGTGCTGATTGCAACTTTTTTTTATCCAGCTGCTTCCTTAGCAACTTAATCGTTAGAAGTGCAAGTCTTACATTAGATATAGTTCAATGTAGAACTGTATTCATTTTGTACTTAATACAAGAAGAACTAACTATACATTCATATATTCCTTTAACTCAATGTGGAAACCGCTTTAAGTTCTTATAGTTTGCAGACAGTTACCCAAACTATTGATTAGTTAAATACAGGAAGTGCCACGACTAAAGTTCTTTCCCTCTCATTAATCCGTTTTATGCATTTACCCATTTACCGTTGGCACCTGTCTACTATGGATGGCCTCCGTGTATACACGCAAAGGGTTACGGTTTATTGGAGCGTGTACATCCTATATACATACATATATATATATATATATATATATATATATATATATATATATATATATATACATATATATATATATATATTGATCATGTAATATGACTTCTCTTCACAAAGCTGTAAAACACGCTCCATTGATCACTTGCCCGTCCTGTGATGCGCAAAACTGTCGTCATATTAATTATTAAACGAGTTGATACTACATCCGATGCCCTAAACCAGGGTTGTCCAACCTTTTGCAGAGGAGGGCCACATGGAATGATTATGATGAAGGAGGGGGCCGCATGAATCCTACGCTCGATTTTTCGAAAAATTTTTGCCCGAAGCCCAAGGCAACAAAATGTGAGCACTGCGCGCGGAGCGCACTGATTTATTTTCCTTCCTGATAAAACAGATGAATAAAGTTCAGCCGCCCCCCCCCTCCTCCTCCGCTGAGAGAGTGTCATACAAACTGACCTGTATGCAGTTTTTTGGACCCAGAAGGTTCGAATGATTGATTATATAGCTTCAAATTGTTATCAATAAATCTGCTCAATAAAATTTCGCACCGTAGAGCATCTCTGGCGGGCCGGACGCAACCCTGCGGCGGGCCGGACTGTGGCCCGCGGGCCGTAGGTTGGACAACCCTGCCCTAAACCAACATCAGTAATTACGAGGAAGGAATCGTGCCCAGTAACCAAAAAAACAACAACAACAATATATATATAGTTATAGTTGTATATTAATTAAATTTAGACAATAACGTGATGACGAGATTAGAACTGAAATATTAGAATTGTTTGTTTTTCAAAAAAAACTTGTTCAACTTTCTGGAAGATTAATAATGACCATACGTTTTTGCACATAAAATCATTTCAGTCCTTGTCAGAATGCTAAAACAATATGAACATTCCTTGTAGCCATATGAGTTTAATCACATACATTGCATAAGGTAAAAAAATTGCTTAATGTAATATATATCCCTTCCTTTAGAAGATGAGCGTCTCATTTGATCATATCAAGAATATTTAAAAAGAAAACCAGTAGAAAAGTCTTGTTTGCATTTCTTTAAAAGAAAATCTCTTTCTGCAAGTTAAGCACGTTTTGAGTGTCATGTTATGACAGGTTCAATAGGGCCTATATTTTTTATTATTTTTTATATTTCTTTATATTTTGAGATATTACTTACGCATTTTCTTAAACATATATAGGCAGGAGTATTACTCTTTATTTTTTTCATTTTATGTTATATTTTGTCAAGGAATGACGATGTGATACAATTACCAAAATATGATTCTCCTTCTTTATTATTATTATTATATTATTATTATTATCATCTTTGATGCATAAAAATGTGTTTTGGCCGAGATTCAGTAAATTATTCGTAACGTATTAATATTATCTAGAAATACCGATATTACTGACACTTTTTATCTAATAAAATTGTATACCACAGATATTTTGTTGACGAAATATCATAAAATGCTAAATCTATTTTTGAATAATTATAATCATTATTAATTTCGCGTGCTATACGTAAGTCGTTATTTGTTTTGATCTGTTCTATACAATAAAGGTAAATAATCTTAAATGAAAAAATACCAAATACTAAAACTTGGGGAGGGTAAGAGAATAAACACCTCTTACGGAGAGAGTGCAATTTGGTGTCCAAAATTTAATTTCTTTTGTTTGAAGGGAGGTACGACTGACCCCAACCACCCGCCCCCACATTCAGGGTCATACACCTCTTCCATTATAAACTCTGGATCCGTCCCTTTGATAATGTCAATACCAAACCGAGCACGGGAGACAATTCATTACCTATACACTGCATGAATAATTAAATTGCATGTCTAGAAAGACACTTTCCATGCATGATGGATGGATGCTAGGAATGAAGTATACCCCCCCCCACCCCTTGCTAGCTTTACAACTTAAAAATTATATATTACATCAAATCTGATATATGGATTGATAAACGGGATTAATTTAATCAGACATTCTTTTTATATATTCATTGCATCTTTTGTTAACGCAAATCAAGACACGTGATGTGTTGACAATATTTGACAATATGCCTTCCTCAGACTCATGTAAGACAATAGTATTCCCAAGGTCTGCATGGATGTAGATAAAATCATTAACCAGAGTGCGTTTATCTGTTTTAAACATTAAAGCGTCCCTTTGAGCAAAAACTATATATATAATATATGTAGCCTGTATGTTTATACCTTAAGAAGTTTGTTGACAATTCATGCAAACAAAATTCTCTGATATTAAGCTATGAACATTCATTAGTGAATTTCGTTATTCGTTGACCGTGACTTGAAATGAAAGTCAGTTACAACACAGCCAGGTAATCTATACTCTTTTATCACGACTTAAAGCAGAACAGACGACAGGGACACTATATCACTACTTTGTAAAAGACACGTGTCCTTACGTCACGATTTGCTGTGCTACTTGTTTATGGGTTTATTTGGCGCCAAAGTACTTCTCTGTTCGATGTAGTCAGTTGTTCGATGTTACCACAGTTACCATATTCTATGTAATATTTTCTTTTTAACCCGAGTTTGCTTGTATACACTGCAGTCCAACATTTTTCTCATATTGGCTGACCGAAAGAACATGATCATATGCCTTCCTAAAGTTGTGACGTAAGCACACGTGAGCAGAAACACAAAAACATATGAAGAAATATATACTTTAAATTTATATAAGTAAATGAATAACGGAAAACTAACTGTGAAACTATAATTTAAAAAAAATTTAAACTTAAAAAGAGAAAAGAATTTTGTTGGCTATACAACTGGATCCCGCTAAGCTCGGGACACTCTCATAATGATCTAACGTTAAGTTATATGCAAAACTACAATGGAAATTCGTGTTATCTGACACGGTTACAATTACTGACGCCCGAAACCGCGTATTACATGACTATAAATTTGTCTACATCAGAGATTCGCGCCTTTAAGTGCTTTATAATACGTCTGCAGGTTTTTCGGGCCACTATGTGACATAAACTATACCATATTACAATAAATATAAGTGCTTTGTCTAAATTGAAACCCGCGTTTACTTATTATGGTAAATTGGCAATTTTAAGATTGCATATATGTAGTTATCGTCTGCCACGCTTACCACTACATCAATTATTGCATAATTATTAATATATATATATTTTTTATTAAAACTTCACTGTGTGATTCCAACGTGAATGTGTCCTGATTAATTTTATGGTGCGTGGTATTACCAGGAGTTATTATGGCCATAACAACTCCCTGGTATTACATCTATCGCCATGTTGCACGTGATATCTTAAAATACAGACGTTACGAACGTCACTAATCGCAGGTATAGTTGCCCCGGGCAACGATACATGATACAGTGTGCTACATTATCCTCCCTCTGGAGTTTCCTCTTTTGTTTTCAGTCATATTACGGATCGTTATTAAGACCGATCACGTGACAAGCTAGATCGGGGGAAATAATCAGGGGCCAAATTGGAAATTAAAGCTCAAATTATGGTATTCTTTTCATGTTGAAAATAATATTAAAGGGGTATATATATATATATAGAGAGAGAGAGAGAGATCAATAGAAAGTTTAATAATTTTGCATTTTATCCAGTTAAAATATGACCACACATACTCGCATTGGTTCTTAATAAACATTTGCCTATTCAAGTCAAACAGTTTGAGTTTGCGTATGGAACGTCTCACTTTCCTGAAGCTATGTGGTAGTCGGCCAACTTTATCAATACGCACTGTAGTATCAGCTGACCGCGCTCTTAGCTATATGACTATAGTGTGTTATGTTTAACATGATGTACAGAAACACGTTTATTCGGTTCTTAAGGTCATCTCACGCTTCTCTTTACAGAAATGCGCAGTCTAAAATAAATTGACATATTTAACAATTGTATAATTCATATATGTAAATGGTATAATTATTCAAATACCAGATTGCAAATATGCCACAAGATATTCACATTTTCTAGCAAATGGAACATATATATCGATTTAACTAAAGGTTGTGATTTACGCGAAGGAGACGGGAGTTATAAAGGCACGCATATAATAAAGCTACCGTCTGCTCAGAATAAAACTGCCCCGGGCTTAATATATACTTATGTGCACCCTCTTCGTTGTTTGGTATGAGGCGATGAAGTACAATCGGTAATGTTTGTAGATTGACTTATGTAGTTTTTCCTTCATGGTTGCTATACATAAACATCGACTAACATGGATTTGTGCTTTAAAATGCAAAATGTTTGAATATTGACATTCTCGATAAAATGGTGCTTAATTTAATTTTTTGTTTTCGGTGATGGTTTTTCTTTTTGTTCATATGATGGTATAGACGAAAGTTAACAGGCCTACTATACTATTAGAAATTGGAAGATATCAAACAGTAATCTTATAAATGTAAAGCTGATATAACAACAATTTGTTAGAAAGTTTACAATAATTAAGAGTGGAATACTTTGAATACTATAACATGAAATGCTGTTTTCTCATTTTCTTGGAGTATTATGCACACGTCAAAACTGAAATTGTGGTTGAAATTATAATGAATGTTAGTAATTTATCACATGCAAACCCTTTTTTTTAATTGCAACCTAAATTTACATAAAATATTTTTTTCAGGGAAAACAAAATCACTCAAAACAGAGCATGCGCATGACAAAACCAAACTTGACGTTATTAATCAAACTATCCTCTCTAAATTAAAGGTGCGGTACCACAATTAAATCCTTCCATTGACCTACACGGTGAACATGTCACTTTCTTAATTCACCAAGACATAGATAGAAAATTTCAACTGGCATGGCTATAGGGGCCTATATATACCCACCTCATGATAGATGATGGCTTGGCCTGTCCATGGCACGTACAAGTTTCCATATCATGAGCGCTTATAGATTTTGAGTTAGAAGAGGAGCAAGTTTAGCGCAGTGATCCCTAACCGTTCCGTCTGGTCGCTTGGAGTAATATCGTCCGCGTTTACCCAAAGAATTTTTGAAATGTTTTAAATCAGAGTCAATCCTCCTTATTTACCCACAATCTGAGCTTTGACTTATCTGCTTTCACATTTTGGCAGAAAAAAAGAAAGAAAGAATGATGCTGGCCGAAACTATATGTCAAAATAAGCCTTACATTCGGTTCGTTACTAGGCCTGTTATCGACAATGGTTTACCTTTTAAGCGGATGTAAATAACTGTAAATGTGACATGAAATACTTACCCTGTTTACAGTTTTCACTCAGTAAACACTATTAATCTACTTTATCGTATATTCAAGTGTCTGTAACAGAATGATGCAAAAGGAACAACATTACAAGAAACATTATTTGACATTAAATTACAAGAATGTGATGTATCATGAATGTGCAAAATATATAGAAAGAACATTGGTTTTCATTAATCCTTTTATTTTGTTTTGTGTGAAATTATCTGATCATTTCGTCTATTCTAGACATTGATTACACAAACAAAAGAAACATTAAAAATGCTCTCCTGTCTTTGACAAGAATTCATAATATGAAGAAATTTAGGTATTTTCTTCAAAAATCAGTAAAACGTTCCTTTACAATTTATTTCGCGAATCTCGTTAAAAAGAATAAAGCCCGAATAGAACGAATGTGTGGGTATATACGAAAGATGAGCGCGAAAATAATTTTGGAATATTAGCTTATATGTTCGTCTCCCTTTGTAATGTAAGTTAAATAAACTCTCCACCTCTCTCTCTAATTCCAAATTCCTTTGGGATTGGACGCAAATTTGTATGAAAGAATTTACCTATCTATACTCTCTGAATATATATATTCGAATTTAATTGATGGTTGTCTCAACGGTAAAGAACTTGTCAAGTATTTCAAGGACAACTGTTCACAATCCATGAAAAGTGCTTGAGAATCTCTTGACTTTTTTTGAATTGTCTAAATATTTGAATGTCAAATAAAACAAGGGGGCTACGAAGGAAAAAGAATAAAAAGAATAAGGAAAATAGAAGAAGATGATAAAACCGATGACAGACTCGGAAGAAAGTGGCAATTATATGGTTAATGGGAGAAAGCTATTACGTGTTATGTCGGTGGTTTAATCTGTCCGTCAATTTTTTTTGTATATGAAAAGACATGAGCCTAATAGGTTATTCATTATCATGCAGAATATGCATGTAGACTCATAAAACAGACGTTTTGGTCTAGAGATCCTTGCCTAATATCATAGTTATATTTGTATGGTTTACTTCAATAAGCATATTCCTGCATTTGTTACCAGATAATTATTGCTCGAGTATTGTTTATATTTCTTTTAACCATTCTAATACAGACAAAGTGAAAAATACAATCGTCACTTGTAGCCAAAGTAAGCTAGGCTAGAAACCTCCGCTATGAATGTGTGGTAGGTTTTGGAAAAAAATGTGGTAATGTTTTTTAAAATTATTTTTAAATCTATACCTATTTTTAGGTATATTAAACATGCGGATTCTTCTCATATCTTACATAAATATCGCTCAGTATTCAAATGTGGCGTTTTTGCATTGATATTGCGGCTTAAGAAAAGATATGATAACTCAAAATAGTGATCTGTTATCATAGTCCATCGCAATGGCCACACCTACATTTTCTGTTAGTGTCTAACTTATTATTGCAGGCGGGGATCCAGGGGGCATATGATGTACACCCCCCCACTTTTCAACCCACCCAACATTTAAATGTAGTTTTCAGCACAAACTTCCTAGTAGACCAAGGCTAATTGTAAGATGAAATTTGATCAATTTTATATATTAAATCACACAAGTTTGAACAACGTTTGCCATTGGCATATCCTGCTTTGTAGAAAAACCATGTAAAATAAAACCCAATGCCGTTCAAATACTGTCGCATAACGCATACTGATTCAGGTATACGCTATGAAGGATATCGCAACACGTATATATTCGAAGTATATGGATACGTAGAAATGTTTGCGGTGAAATATACAAATTGCTCGTTATTATACGTATGAAATTATCCCTTATCCGGATTAAGGATTCAAATCTCCAAACATCTCCTCGCATACGCAATTTACAAATTCCCACTTTCCTTCAGCCGTAACAACGTGATAAAAAAATCCTACGTTTGAGGTGTAATATACTGTACCGTGCACATACATGGTCAATTTAAGGTGCAATATATATATATCTATATATATATATATATATATCCTTTGGTTATATCTTTACATGTTTTGCCATATGTCTTTGATTGACGCTTGATTTTCATTCGTTCTATATATTTATATAGATTTCTTTTATTTTCGTTACATGTACTTTTTTTTGTTATTGGTGCGAGATTTTCATTATTTATATTAATCCCAGTAGTGGCAAGTTTCAAATCATCAATCCTTTCCATTTCCTTTTAAAGTAAATATACTCCTCACAAGGAATGTTCAATCGAACAGATAAGACAAAAATTTCACTACAAATCAACTCGCAACTATTAATCATGTTAATGTTGCAGGATATTTATATCAACTTCGGTAGAAAAAGCTCAAGTATAGAAGAAGCAAAAAAAAAAAAAAAAAACAGAAATTGGGAGGAATTGAAATGATTAATTAACACACAAAATAAAACTTGATATGCTGTAAACCATTTAAAACATACTGCTTTCAGTAAGGGTTGGATTTCTATATAACACCATTTAATCGAATATATGTCACCAACTAAAGCGGCTGGATTGTTAAGTCTAATACACAGACTATTAGGTCAGTTCTCCAAATGCAACACACAATTACACAATGGGGAAAAAACAAGAGTTTTATGATCTCAAGTGACATTTTTACAATTCTTAAAATTGTAAAGGATAAGTGGTGTCGAATATCATCCAAGGTTTTTTTCTTTGTTCACATGAAGTTAAAAGAACGTTGATTGGATTGCATTATTCAAATTGATAAAGTCATGGGTTCACATTAACAGTTATAGGGCTGCACTAAGGAGCAGACGGTATCATGTCTGAATCCTTAAAGGAGCATTTCAGCATATTTTAACATATTTTAAAAGTGTCTGTCGTGGTAAACCTCAAAGGTTATTGAAACATTAACAACACTCATATCTTTACTTGAACTATAACATACCAAAAATAAAATAAATTCTGCCTAAAGTCACCATTGAGATGGTTTTTCAATCGTAACTTTGACTTGTTCAAGTGCACGAGAGATCACCAGTTTAGGCTATAGTTATATGACTATTCCGAGGGGCTGCTTATGGAGTTAAATAAGTTTACAGTAATAACTTTGATTTGGGGATATAAACGCAATAACATGGATTAATACAGTACCGTAATCCACATACTAATCCAAACAGCTACGCATTTCTATAGAAATTACTTTCCTATTCCGGTGTACTTATGTTGCATACTAATGTAAATTCGTGTTCTCTCACTAATCTTCAACCATTTCTGTTATTGCAAAAACAATGGTCGTAGTTTCTTTAACAACATCTCTCACTTTATCTTTCACTGTTCCATAGTTTAAGCGGGAAAATACCGAAAATTGCACACAAAAAACCCGAGTCCAATACAAAAGTGCGTGTGCCTCAAAAAAAAAAAAAAAAAAAAAAAAAAAAAAACACCTTTTGATTTTTTATTTTGTTTTGTACTATGCCTCAATACCTAACACAAGATTTAAAGCAAGTCCGCAAAAAAAAAAAGAACCTTCAACTATACATACATCGCGTTTACCATTCACCTTCTCAAGTCTCTGCGTGTCTTTTTATTCTCTGTAGAACATCAGTCCCTGGTTTCCTGAGATGATTCTGTCGTGCCAGGGTCTCCGTTTTCAAGAGCATTCAATGCCATAAACGATCAGTAGAGAGCAAAGAGGCTTCATCGACGCCAAATTGACAGCTTTCTTCTCCGTGTTCAGAGGGGCTTTCTCCTTCGACACGACCAACACTTCTTTTTTTGTTTAAATCGAAAAAGCTTGGCTTTCAATATCCGGTCACATGACGTTACTATCCTTCAAGGCAAATCAGGTAAGCTGTACTTATTAAAGTAGTATAATCAACCTTTTCTCATTTTAAGAATGACTTTAGGCACATAATTAATTTTGATGATATTGTAGACCGTAAAAAAAGGAAATCACTGTCATCTCTCCAGTTCGTATTTCTATCACACTTTTAATATTTGAGGAATCACCCTTTAAAACATCTGAGGCTCATCAATTTGAGTGACTGGACTAATTAGTCTAACACACGGACTATTGGGTCAGTTCCCTAGACGCTACACTAAAACTCTATTAGAAAACATAAGATATTTATGCCTTGAAGTAACAATTCAAAGCGTTACATAATTTGTCAAGGAGAAACGGTTTGGTATGTCATCTAACGGTGCTTTGTGGGTTATATGAAATTAATAGAACATGATTTAGTTGAGTTATTAGAATTTATAAAAGAATGCATTAACATTTAGACTTGAACCGTGAAGATGACGTCATCAATAATACAGCCTTAAAGGAGCATACCAGGGGATTGAGCATAATTTAAAGACATCCGAATACTAGCTATGTTTTTTCTGGAACAAATGATATGTTAAGACTAAACGTCATGATTTAAGTCACGTGTTTATTACACCAAATGTCTCACATCTTACGAAATATTTGTATTGTTATGAAAACGGAACATTTTGTGTGTGTATGCGTGTGCTGTTTATACAAGCTAACACAATGGTTAATTTGGCCTGTTTTGAGCTAATTAGGCATTACTAGTGTATTATGAATAGTAAATCGGGTGGTAGCATTATACCATTATATGTGTCAAATTCTATCCCAATTGTAAAATGAAATTTCCCGGTTGTCTGCATGTGCTTCCAATAATTCAATATTCTGCAAGATGGAAAAATTTCAAAACAATCACACGTGTCAGGTGTATGAGTGGTATAGATTCGGAACGAAGAGTGCAGTGACCTTAGAGTGGTCTACTTGGTGGCGCAATGCAAGAATGTTATCAGTTCTTAGGCTACGGTAGATCGTTGTGCGTATGTATATGAGACAGGTCAATAGTTCATTTTAGAGTGGTTGCATTACCATTGGTCCTTTGGGTAGAGTAGCTTGCGCCAGCATCAATATTATTCTTATCGTTAACAACCTGTTAGTCATATTGTCATTTACGACAGCTGATAATAACAAAAAGGCACCGGAGAAAAAAAAGAAGAAGAAGCGAAAATCCGTCCAACCAATTGAATGAAGTTTCGCTTCAGCTGAGCTGCAGCTTGTCATCAAACGCAATCCCCTGTCAATGAAAGTGCTATGCATGTGTCAACACTGATTTGTCCTCGAGGCGGAAGGAGAGAAAAAAAAGATTCTCTATTTAACCGTACTTTTTCTTTACATATTTAGTAAAAGTGCTTTGGTAGATAAAAATAAATATTAAAATAATAATAGTAAAAATAATGGTGATTTATAATGCTCGCATATCCACCCGGAAGGGTGCTCAAGGGCGCGGGAGAGAAAAAAAAAAGAAGCAAAAACCAATAAACAAAAGGATTATTGGTTAACATTGGTTAACTTGACGCATAAGATGAGTTTTCAGAAGTTTTTTTGAACGAAGTGAGGCAAACACAACATCTGAGTTCTATAGTGGTAATCCATTCCAGAGGCAAGTAGCAGCTACTTCGAACGATCTGTCACCCCGTGTAATGTTTAGGCCGATGTTATTGGAGTAAATGCATGTTTCTGAAGCGAAGACTTCGTATCGAAGTGTATCCCTGGAGCATGTCATAGATATGTGAGGTAGCCTAGCTATTCAACGATTTGAAGGTATTAACAGGAGCTTACTAATAATTCGGCGAGAGACCGGAAGTCAGTGTAGCTCTTTAAGAATAGATTTGATGCCAGAAGACTTTTTAGATGATCTAACAATCCGTGCAGCAGTATTTTGAAGGCGTTGAAGTCGAACGATTTGATACAGTAGTAGATTATATAGAGAAGGGTGCGTTTTTCCATTATCGATGCGTGAAGTAATAAAGACGTGGATCATTTTCTCAGTGGCTTCACAATTCAAATATTTGCGATTTTTTACCGATATTCCGAACGTACAAAGATTGATGACCGACTGACATTTGATAAGGTGTGGCTTCATGCATCGCAGGAACGTTTTGTGATGTACTTTTGAGGTCCATCGTGCGTTTCATATCACAAATGAATCCACAGACTACTTCGTTCATGATGAGTTGGCGTGGTTCTGTCGATATTTTCTGTTGGATTGTTGCGTAAGACAGGAAATTCAATAGGTACTTAAAAACTTCACTAGGAGTGTCCGCTTTTTACCTCTTAACGATGTGTTTTCCTTTAAGTTCCCATTTTGGAAGACTGCTATTGATCACAAAACAAACCCGAGACTACAAATTGACATTAGAAATTGCCTGACATCTCTAGAAGAAAATAAAATGAACCTCACGTTATGATGACAAGCAGCAATCCTATGCACTTTTCTGGATATGAATTTTCAAAAATGTCATTGCAGAAACTGTTTGTACAAGCCAGACGTTACTAGCTATGTATAATCATATCAGTTTTCTATATGTCTTTAACTTATACATTATAAATTGATCTTCTGCGATGGCATATCTCAGAAACATGAACGGTAAGAGTTTAAGGCGACGATATTATGTTGTGCCTGTCACGCCATTTTGTGCTAGCTTTAACTATATGAATATAGGTACACTATATAACACAGATACGAGAGGAATGAAGTAAATGCATATCTCTTGAGTAATTGGAAGAGAGTTTGGTACCTTTCTTGATGTTATGCTGTACCAAAGGCGCCATATAGTAGCAATTTAGTTCATTAGCTTGTAAGTTCTAACCAATCGCCATGACAGAAACAAAACATTATAATAAAGTATAGAAAAACCTTAAGAACAATAAAGCACATGTGGGTCTATGACGTCATAGTTAGACTTGATCAAGTCCTATTCTTGTGTGTGAAGAATCTTAAAATCTGTGATATCTCCCAGATGGAATCAGATATGTTCTTTTAGCTGTTTGGGGAGGTATTTCATGTATCTATATATCACAGAGATCAATAATGATGGTAGGTTTTTTTGCTTCCTTTAAATTTATGGTAATGTGGTAAGAAACACTGCTCCATTGTGTGACGCAAGAATAACTGACCGAGTCTCTCAGCATTAAGTTATGTAGATAACTATATAAGCAGTGCATCTATACAGATGTATGTGTATACAATTAATTGCTCACGGTAATCTCAATATTACCGGAAGCTCACGCACAAAGAAATTAAACTGAAACGCGAAACCTAAACCATGCATATGACACGCACACTGCAGTATATAGTCGATGCATTTTCTAATGTATTAGTCCTATAAGAATTGACTTCCATGTTGATTCTTTCCATTACGATGCTGCCAATGACGTCACAGAACAAACGACACTAGGCTCCCTTTACTGACACATGACGTATCGCTCGATCACCAAATCGTTCCGTTACAGCTGTGAATGGACGCCATTTTGGAGAGGCAATTTTAATTACGATATTAGCGTTGATAATTTTTTTGGCGATGAAAAGGGAAATATATATTATCAATCATTTTCGAGTCTCGGTAAAAATGTTCCCGGCTGAGATATTTAATATCTCTCGACAATTTAACCCCAATCAAATAAATACTTAAAAAAAGCATTTTGGTTTCAACCTTTTATAATCCAATACCATACATGATACAGCGACGGAACAATAATTACAAAGTTAGCGAGACGGAAGTGAAAATAGTCCAGTATTTAACCAAATGCTTGATCTATCTTACAGCTGTATTTTGTTACGTACGTTGGGCAAGGCCTTGCTGTCAATCTTACTGTACGATGTCTTTGCACATGTACCGTAACAGGACACTTCGGAGTCAGATCGCGGTTTGATATGTTTCAAATGTAATAACGATTTCACAATTTTTTGGGATGCAAGTGTCCTTCCGTTGGGTATACAACAATGAGGCCAACGTTATACACATTTTGGTCCCTTTTTTCTATGAACTGTGATAGAAATAACAATCATAATTGACCATTTCTCTTTGCTTTGCAACAGGACACAAAATGTTACTCGCTGTGGATGATCGTATGGAGGTAACAAGATGGCGTATCGAGAGGGTCAGGGATTAACTGACGTCAAGAGCCCCATACGACCTGAACGCGACTGGTCCGGATTCCTAAGTCTCTCTCTAGAGGGACTGACCCTTGTCGGCAATTTTTTTCCTGCTCTAGTCGCTTTCCGAGTTAAAAGACGGTCTGAGAGAACAGTGACGGACTATTTGATTGGTGCTCTGTCCATCAATGATATGATGGCGGTATTACTTCCTCTTCCGGTTTCTCTACCTGCGTTTATTGATCCAGAGGGAAATGACGATTGGAAAGGCGGGAAAGCAAGTTGTGTATTTTATCAGTTTTGCATATTTTGGCTGCAAACCGCCGCTATGTTACTTGTGACCGAAATGGCTTTCGAAAGATATTTGGCATTAGCTATACCACTGAGATATAAAAGTTGGAGAACTCACAGGAGAGCACTAGGCATGATTGGTTTCGTCTATTCGTTTACATTCGTCGTTTCACTGATGCCTGTTGCTGGCCTTGCTCCTCCAGCCGTTTCAAAAAACGGCGGCCAAGTTTGCCGTTCCTGGATAGCGACGCAACCTGAAAAATGGCATCAGACAATTTTTCCAATTTTCCTAATTATTCAAGGATGGACAACGATGGTGATAGTGCTTATGTTAAATGTGAACTTAGTATGTAGGATACGGAGCTACAGTAAACGAATGGTCGGTATTGATCGGAATAACGAAGATGAGAGGAAATCAATACGAGAATTTACCAAGCTGGTTGTCGTCATCGCCATTTTGTTTTATTTAACTTGGCTACCAGTCATGGTAAGTATTTACACATGTACAAAGCTATATATATATAGAGATGATGTATTTGTAATATTTTTCTTGAACTTGAACTTCGTTAAAAATGTGATTTGGACATGGGGCTTTAACCTCTGACCGGGAGGGGGTAGACTTGAGACACTTGGTCAAAGGTGAATGTCATGTCATCACATCATAACGTTGATCTCCCAACTGAGCAAACATAATAAGGAAAACATTGGTTTCTCTGTCGCATTATAAATACCAAATCTGACATTGACTGTTACACCAGTAGTTCTACTGAACCCCCGCAAGTATCATAAAATTGTTTCTTTGTTTGCCAAACCCCTCCCTCCGCCCTTCCAAATTGTTAGTACATTACCCTTTCTCGTCCTAAAATCATATCTATGGAGGGAGAGAGAAACCAGCAAACTTTGCTAATTATAGAACACGATGAGGTTATTATCTCAAAAGAAAAAATTGAAGGCACAAAAGTTTTATCGTAACAGCCCATAGAAGAAGATAAACTGGTAAGGTATCGGAAACGTTTTATTTTACCCCCCCCCACCCGCCCCTGCCCCCAAAAGAAAAATGCTATGTTAATAATCTATTGAGGTTGGTTTCGCTTATGAGGCTTGTTATGGTCTGTGTCTTATACTATGCAGTCTAAATATATATTATCGCAGAATCAAAAGCTATGAAAATACAACCTTGGATAACAGTGGATTTGGGCTTTTCTTAACCGGGATGCATAAATTAAGTTTGTACCTACGATCACCCTGTAAGAAACAGTGGACCCATTAACGTGTCTTATTGAAATAAATTATTATATGAAATTATCTCAGTCGAAACAGTTTGGATCAAAATATGATGTAAAGCAAAACAATTTATAAAAAAAAATTTGGTCTTGAATCTATGGCATGGCATAATAAATTGAGTGATTTCTGGGGAAGCTTGCAAACTATATAGTCTCTTATAACGAGATAGCGACCGTTCGCACTCAATATATAGGCTACAGGTGCAATGTTTCGACCGTATTACACTCTGGTATGATGAAATCTGACACAGTCCTATCACGCAAAAAGATAATTTGATCATAAATATAAATACAAACGTTTACATGTGAATATAGTGATAATATGATATGACTTTTCTTTAACTTCAAATTTAACTATATGCCGTATGTTTTTATTTTATGTTATGTTGTGGGTTTTTTTTTGTTTTTTTTTGTTACGGAAATTACTCATTTTTTCTTCGCTTCATCTTTCCTTCCCTGGCGATCAAGTTTCTCAGCAAAAATCCAAAAAGATAAGAAAATATATATTTGCCTTTTCCTCACATCAGGCCCCAAGTAATGTTTCAGAAAGAAATGCAGCTGTTGTGTTTAGGACATTACATATAACTTAGCCCTAAGGTTATGGAATACAAAATTTGTAGACGAGCATGATTTGAATGTTATTCACGCTTTGTGGAAGTTTCCTACGGGGAAAAAACAAGAAAAAAACCCAGAAGAAGCGTCTTAGGAAGACGGTGAAGAAATATCCTCTTGAAATGCACGAATCAACAAATACATTTATACAACTACAACAGTTTTGTAACAAATGTGCTACTAGATACCCTGTCGGTGTCAACAGTAGATGGGTGACTTTTTAACATTAGCAAAAGTCGAAAGCCCTAAAGGTCGCCATTTTGAAGAAAGAAAGTAAAAATATTGAAACGCACAAGCGGTCATTGACTTTCTATACAATTTAAGAAGTTCTTGGTGATTGGGATGTTAATAATTTATTTTTCATAAAGTGACATTGACAGGATTGAGAAGAAGTGAAATGAAACGTCTAACGTGTAGATGTATGAGTGTGTATGGCAAAGGGGAATGTGGGGGGGGGGAGGCTATTCCAAATTCCTCCCGACAGATTTAGGTATGGGCATGAAACTTTTATAGACAGGTTGATAGGCGGCTCAAAAATGTTAGGAATGGAGGGTGCGGCTGTGGGCTTGTTGAATACGACGCCCATGATTGGGGTCAGGGGTTCTCTCTCAGATGAAGGTGGGGGGTATGCGCAGCATTAAAGAACTTAACGCCGCAGTATTCCACGGGAATCGGCTAAACGCAATTTCCTCTCGGGGATAAAAAGCCCTCGCAACAAATCATGAATAGAAGAAACTCGTTAACTATTCATTCTTTAATAACACCAGTTGCCTGGTTTTATTTTGCTATTGTATTACGCAACACTTAAGAGTGGCATATTTTGTGTTTTTTAATTAATGCAAGCATGCATGTACGAATCATTATATAATTTTATATGAAATATCTTTTTTTTTAAATTTTCGTAAGTTGGCCTGACGTTTCGATCCTTGCAGGATCTTCTTCAGAGGCTTTTACACATTCTATTACACAGGCTCTCTATAGTGGATAAGCAGCTTGCTAACAGTTTTATTTTATATATTTTTTAATATTTCGTTAGAACCATTAATCTGTCTTATTTCACCCCATATGTTCTTGTTTTCTAAGAAATCATAAAATGTTAAAAAAGACAAAGTTAGCCCAGCCCTCCACGAATTAACAAGATAAAAAGCTCATGGCAAAGATGTTCTACAATTTTGTTGTCTGAGTTGACATAATTTGCGGGATTTTTTTGATTTTATTAGGATTAAAACCAATTATATGTTCTTCTTTGGTATGCATGGCAATCAGTTGGATGTTCTTGTTATACTGAGTGATGCTATGATTGAACCTGTTTTTAACAACTGAAATTGACTTTCAATGAAATGACCCGACCTTCTTTAGACCATGCTATGTATTTCATGTCCAACGGTCAACCTAAGTGTATCAACTTACAATGGATTTAAAGAAAGTGCAAAAAAAAAATGACCTTTAGGTTGTTTGCGACCAAAAGTTACCTGTTCATCATACGAACCGTTATTCCGCTATTATTAAGCTCGTGGGCGCCAATTCGGATTGACTTGAAGCTCAAACTGAATTAAGTGTAAAAGTTAAAAAGATATGTAAATACATATGACGACGTCACTGAGTGTAATGAAAATGATATAATATATCAAACACACACGGGCAGAAAATAAAAACATAAAGAAGAAACCCTTAGGGTACTTTCTGCTATAAAAGAGGGACATTTCGTGACTTTTGAGGAAATGTGTAAATAAAGATTATGCTATTTCATCAAACGAACTGAATTCCGTTGTTGTCGAGCTGTCAATACACAGAGTGTGTGTGTTTGGGGGGGGGGGGGAGTCCGTTAAAATGACGTCACTGGGTCTACCTTTTTAAAGGTAGTCAGTATAGGCCCCAAATTATAGCACGCTATAATTGCTAGAAGTTTTCAAAAAGTACTTTCCTGGAGGTCTTTACTCTCCAAATTGTTCTCAGACATTGTAAAGGAACACACAAGATGACTGAATGTCCCAGTGAGGAAAACTTCCTCAAAGGATGTAATAAAAACAGTTTAAGAATTTTGACCAAGGTGACCTTAAAAGTCAAAAGAACAATAAAAAACGAAAGAACAATACAAACCCAAGGAACAAAAAATAAATAAATAAAAAAAAGCAAGAGAACAATAAAAAACAAAGAACAATAAAAACAATAAAAAACAAAAGAACAATAAAAACAATAAAAAACAATAAAAACAATAAAAACAAAAGAACAATAAAAACAATACAAAAAAAAGAACAATAAAAACAATAAAAAACAATAAAAAACAAAAGAACAATAAAAACAATAAAAAACAAAAGAACAATGAAAAGAAGTAGTTAGAGACAAAGCCTGTTATCGTTCCGTTGTAATTATAGAGACAACGAGGAACATCTTCTACCCAAGAGCAAAGAACGGAAACTCACTTTAAAGCTTTTCTGAGGGTTTTACCATTACTCCGTCTGAGGGATCGTGAGGTGTTTATTTCAGAAAATACTATATCCTACGAAAGATCAAGAACTCACTGTATACTTCAAAGGTCAGATAACCTGGAATTAATAATTACGAAACACTTTACACAAGAGTTTAATTAAATTAAATTTAACAAACATTATCTATTCCCTTTAAGAACTATAGATATTCAAAATGCGCAACACATTCTTGACACGGCCAACAATCAACACAGGAACACTCCTTTAACACTGTTGGTTCGTTATAATACGGTAATAGGCATATAACCGAACGGTCATTCACTCATATAAGGTTTATTATCTTACTTCTCTAAGCACTGCCAAAAGTAGAAACAATGGAATGAAAAGTTTCTATCGAACCGGTTACGAAGCAGAAATGTTGCCGATGGATTAAATGAACCGATGAAGATAAGATTAGCGTGGTATGCCCTCAAAACCTATACTACGTTAAATAAGGAATGAATTACAAGGAGTAAGAAAAAAAAAGATAAATATATATATATATTGGGCGAACAAAATCATTAAAGCATAAATTGAGTAAATTACGCCATTATTTTTGGCATTTTGTTTCTTTTAATGTAAGTTAACTTTCCATGCCGAAATCGGACTAACACAAAACTCGTCCACATTTCTGAACTGAGACTTTTATAGTTAACTATAGCTATGTAACTAAAAATGTTCAAAATAGCCATGTTACTGACGCTATATATGTAAACCGAGGGATCACTTCACTAAAACTACTTGAAAAGGATGTTTGTTATACTGGATGCATCGTAAGCCATTTCTTGGGGCACGTTTATGCGTTTGTTTTGATGTACGTCGCTTTCTTTAAAAAAAGAAGAAGTATAAGCGCCATCAACTTAAGATGAGACGAATAATTTATTGCCTTTTATAGTATTAAGTATTTGACAGCCGGTTAATTCTGTAGCTTTCATGCTGTATGACGAAAGCTTTCCGCTGTCAAAAAAAAGCATCGTGTTTTTTACGGCTATTTTATTTATTTATTTTTTTGCTAAGGGCATTTGTTATTAAAGTATACACTTCATTTTATGTATCTATTATGAAGTTTCTCTCTGTTGTGTGATATATATGGGTATCTTTCTTTACTTAAGGAAGAAGGTTATGAGGTGGCATGCCTATAAAGATCTGCCCAATATTATATTAATAATTATGCAGTGTTCCTTAAATGGAAGATCTTCTATAGCTTGGTGTGTCGACTTTGGTTTTGATACAAAACAGTGTTAGTATTCCATCAAACGAGTTGTAACGCTTGACACCATCTCGGGCTATCTGCTGTGCTTTGTAATAATAATAAATAATATTATCATGATTATAAATTATTTTTATTATTATTATTGTAGTAGTAGTAGCAGTAGTAGTAGTGTTATTATTATTGTTTTAATTATTAATATTATTATCATCGTCATCATTGATGACCTCATAGTATTAATCGATATGTAACTATCAATCCAAGGTAAAACTGAAACTTTCATTTGATATATTGACTAATCGTAGGCCTGTATATAGAACCTTAATCCCTTACTAAGGCGTGGAAGTTTGTATGCAGTTTTAATTCTAAGTGATAAAGAAGAAACTCACCCCTCGTTTTATTTTCTGTTGCTCTCTCGGCGACCATTTTATTACGAACATTGTAGTCAGCATAGTAATGTTACGTTACGATCGTGATCCATATAGCGTGACAGGTGTCGTACGATGGTTACGCACGTAGTGACAGCGGTGTTTACCGTAAGTCTTTGTACTGCTTACACACAGCAAAGCTATGGTCTTGCCGTCATCCCATAAAGATTTTATGAGAGGAATCAAGTTAAAAACTTCGTTAACATTTGTCCCGTTCAAAAAGGACCATGACATACAGTAAACAAAACAGTAAAGTCTTCTAAGAGAGAACCCATGTCAAAATAAATAATTATAACTCGCGGGAAAATCATCATTAAGTCACCAAATATCGAATCCTTTTCACAAAACAGTGCTCCCTTTTTGTGACTATCAAGATAGGTACCGAGTTATAACAATATGACTCTGTGCCACGTGATCATCATGATGGTTATTCATCAATTATAAGTACAACATCAAAAATGCCTTGCCGGAGAAAACGGAACTGATATAACACACGATGATAAACGTAAAGGTTGAGAAGTCACCAAAAGATATACGAAACAATATCACGTAAAAGCTATATACGAGAAAAGCTACAATATGTAAGGATTAACACAGAATCTTAGAAGCTTAGGCTACACACATAGCCTACTGTGCCTGATCTATACCCAATGCACTACGAACGACATTTGACAACAGCTACTGATTTGCATATAAAAGAATGACAAAAATTCCTACGCGGAGATGGTCCACAATGTAGAAAAGAGGGTCTTAACCTAAACGAAATCCTTCTATAGGTTGCAGATTTATAACGGAAAATGAACACCGACCAACGACCTTTGTATATAAATTCAGTTCGTATTAAGAGGTTGAGAAATCAAAGTATTTAATCAGTCAGGGATCCAGGGGTTGGGACTGCGGGGGGGGGGTGAACTTTTCAACCTCACACGAAAATGCAAAAGAAGAATCACAACCTTGCGCTTGTACCTAATTATTGACCTAATATATAATCATATTTTACCTCGTAATACACGGCCATTTCACGTATAGTTTTCTTCTAGGGGTATAGACCCCACCCCTCGCTATAGAAGTCGGCTTCTATATTAAAGCAACGTGGCCCTCCTGTATACAATCCTGGAGCTCCATGCACCTGTTCATTTACTTTCATGTTACTTCTTCATTATACCCTGCAACACCCAAAGCAGACAAATCGAAGAAATTAGCTAATTAAGAAACAAATTAAATTGAAGTTAAGCAAACTTATATATTTTCACTCCTTCACTCCTGTGTACTATATATGATATCACACATTGACAAATTCGCAGCCCTTGCAATGGCTGATGCAACATTTATTTAAAAAAAAAACAGGTGTGTGAGACTAGGGTCTGTAGCCGTCTCCAATTTGGGTCTGGGGATAACCTTTCATAATTATTATTGTTGAAATTTTAGACGTCAAGTGGTCCATTTCTGAGGCACATTTAGACCATAGGTTAGGTCAATAATTGGGTCTACACGCAAGGTCGTGCTAATCACTACTTTTGATCTCTTGTGAGGGGTTGAAAGGGTGGAGGGGTGTGGGGGGGGGGGGGCTGGGTCACCCCAACACACCCCTATATCCACCCCTGTCCTGACAAACATTTTGTCTCAACCTATGGGAGTATAGTTGTTTTTTCCACTATGGCATCACTATATCATAGATAAACGATAATGTTCGGGCCACTGTTTTCCCTAGAACATTTTACTTCGACGACCAGAATGGCCATTTATAGCCACCGTAGATTTGATATATGCTAGACAAAATCCTTCTGGTTACAATCTTGATCAAATCAGTTCACTGACCTTTGTCTAGTGACTTGACTTGATTGAAAGGGTTTACCAGAAACAAGCAAACTTTTTTTCTTCAATCTCATTCGATGTGCTGGATGAATACGACTGTCCTAAATCCTGAAGGAGTCAATTATCTCCTTAGATTTCTTAATCTTAGCTTGTCAACGGTTTTCTCGGATGTCGAGATCAAAATAAAATAAAACAAGACAAAATAACATCACCGTAAATCATCGCCCTCCCCTAAAAATGCTTACGGCGTGAATAGTAAAATACTCGATTGCATTAAATATAAAATATGAAAAAAAAAGCTCGTTTTAAGCGTCGTAAAAATAACTGCCTTAATATTAATATTATTATTATTATTATTGTATACGTTTTGTCAACTTGTGAAACGAGAAACGACAGGATACAATAAACTTGATTTGCTAACAGCTTGTCCGTTAGTCTTAAATGAGGTTCATTAGAAATTACACTGTAACTTCATATCAGGCGCGTAGCCAGGAATTTGCCAAGGGAGGGGCGAACCTGTAGGCAAACTACCAGAGCCGTATATATGGCTCTGCAAACTATCTAAGCGTAGCGCCACCACATATGGCGCGAAGCGTACAAGAAAATTTTGGCTGAAAATACCTCCCAGATCGCTGGAAATAGCACTACCCAGGCCTTGTTAGTTGCATCTAAGCATTTTCTATTTTGAAATTACTAGCGATATCATAAAAACATACAAAAAAATATGCTCAAGGGGGGGGGGGGCGGCTCCCCCTTGGCCCCCCTCCCTTGGCTACGCGCCTGAGTATATGTAAAGCGGAAGTTCTTTTCCAAAAGGGTAAATAATATCTTTTCTTTTGTGCAATAATGATATTCTTCATTGTTATTATTATTTTGACGCCGTTAATGTAATTTGTGTATTGCATGTGCATATGCATTTTTTAATATATATGTAACCAACGACTAAACAAATAATATATATATATATATATATATATATATATATGTGTGTATGTATATATATATATGTACATATATATATATATATATGTGTGTATGTATATATATATATGTGTGTGTATGTATATATATATATGTATATATATATATATATATATGTATATATATATATATATGTGTATGTATACATATATATATATATATGTATATATATATATATATATATATATATCGGTCATTAAATGATAGTGATTACCTATATCTTCTTTTATCTTCCCAGATCGTTCTAACTCTTACCCAATTCGGTTATCGAGTGCCTGAGTTGTTTGCGGTATATGCCTTGATGAGTACGATATTAAACGGTTTATTCAATCCAATCGTTTACTGTGCTCTCAGCAAGCAATACCGAGACGGTTATTTGGTCATCGCAAGTGGTTTCATCAAAGGATGTTGCCTCTACATCCATTGCGCTGGTAAGATTATTTCTGCCCTCATGATTTACATGCATGGAATGAAATTAAGGAAACCCCTTTATGAATAACAGACGTAACGATATAACACATACAATGCAAAAGAGACATATTTATCACTTTTATGTAACCCTATAAAAACGTAATTTATTATGAATTAATTGAAAAGTTTGTCCACTTGCACGAAGTGTTAAACTATATTCAGTTGCTATACAGGAATTAAGAAATTTGACTATATATTTATCAAAAATTGATAAACTTGATTGCATTCAATACTTGCGATAACAACAGATCATAAACTCAACCCAGGAATAAGTCATTAAATTGTGTCGTAAAATTTTGCTGCAAATTCCAAAAGAATTTGTGAAAGTTTCAAGAATGACGACAGGATTTAAAAGTATTTCGTATATCAGCAAACTACAAACTGAAAATGATTATAATTTTATGAAATGGATGCATATTTGGTTATTTGCCAGGCGAAAATTGATCAATATATTAATTAAATTAATTAGTAATTTAGAGATTTACCTAGCAATTAAAAAACACAAAATGAATACTTAACCGTATAAGTCTTGAAACTATTTTTGAAACTATTTTTAATGAATACCTTCGTTAAAGGTACAAGTATATATATTTTTTTCAGAATGGCGAGTTTGTAATGTCTTTACATCTAGTCCTTGCGTATTATGATATTGAGATCATATTGTTGTGAATGTAGTATTAAATAAAGGACGAAATCTCTTTGGGTGCATAATTCTAATTCAGATCTTATAGGCTACTGATTTCATCCTCAATCCCCCGCCTCCTCCCCCACCCTTGCGTCAATTGCCCTGGAATACATTTCGTTTGAATGGTTTAGTTTAAGAGACGGGTAAACTTATGACTTTATTTGGCTGTTTTTGTCTTAGAATATAGCGCAATAAATCTCATTTTTATATTTTGTGATAGTATATTTATGTTTGTCACTTCCACCAACAGTAATAGAGGGTGGCCTGTAGAAACCCATTACTTTTTTAATCAAGTTGTTTAAGAACTTCTTCCCCAAAATCTTTATAAACTTTTCTTTACAACATATTGAATTCGTTTGTAGGTCATTTTAAAACCTTTCGTGAGGCGAGTGAAGAAAAGTTCTTAACGAGAAAGAGGAGAGACCAAAACAGATATATGGTGTAAATAAATAGAAAAATGCCTCCAATTATTGGGATTGAAATGTGAAAAAAATTAATCGTGTTCCCCTGGGCTGTATCTTTCCTTATTACCAACATTTAGTAATATTCGACAAAAAAGATTGAATGAAGTTTGTGATCAAGGTAATATATAGCCTACGGGCCTTAGGCTTGTCGCATGGAGTAAGAAAACTTCGTTAATTTCATATTGTAGCAAATCAGAGACTTTAAGGTTATGGAGCACAAACATTGTTCGTATACAGCCTACACATAGATGGATGGATGGATGGATGGATGGATGGATGGATGGATGGATGGATGGATGGATGGAAGGATGGATGGATGGATGGATAGATAGATGAATGGATGGATGGATGGATTGATGGATAGATGGATGGATGGATGGATAGATGAATGGATGGATGGATGGATTGATGGATAGATGGATGGATGGATGGATGGATGGATGGATGGATGGATGGATGGATGGATGGATGGATGGATGGATGGATGGATGGATGGATGGATGGATGGATGGATGAATGGATGGATGGATGGAAGGATGGATGTATGGATAGATGGATAGATGCATGGTGGATAGATGGATGGGTGGATGGATGGATGGATGGGTGGATAGATGAATGGATGGATGGACGGGCGGATGGATAGATGGATGGGTGGATGGGTGTGCAGGTGTGTGGTCGTGTGGGCCGGTGGATGGGTGTGGGATCGTATATGGGTGGGTGGATGGATGGATGGACAGATAGATGGATGTATGAATGGATGGATTGATGGAAGGGTGGATGGAAGGATGAAAGAATGCATGAATTAATGGATGGATTTATGGGCGGATGAGTGGCGGGCGGGCCGGTGGATGGTTGGGTGGGTAGGTGGGTCGGTGGGTGGATGGATAGATGGAAGGATGGATGGATTTATGGGCGGGTGGGTGTGCGGACTGGTGGGTGGGTGAGTTGATAGGTGGATGGATGGGTGGATGGTGGATGGGTGGATGGATAGATGGATGGATAGAAGGATGGATGGATGGATGGATAGATGGAAAGATGGATGGATTTATGGCTGGTCGGGTGGGTTTGGTGGGCCGGTGGATGGGTGGGTGGATTGATGGATGGAATTATAACGGCGTGACATTCAAAGATATTATTGTCAATTTACACGATATTGTCTTGAAAGATTACCATATGTAGCTTGTTCAATGTTCATATATTCTACTATAAAACTATCTAACCTTCCTGTGTCTTCGTCAATGAAAGTCATACGAAAGTGAAGCAATTTGGAATATATTTCATAAAATGATTTATTCATTCGGTTATTTGATACAAAAATATACAGCATTAATTATACATTGATAAGAATTTACAGGTTAATCATTAAGTTTGATCATAGGCATGTTGCATGCAATGACTTAAAATGCGCAGAACATTATTGGTAGTTGCCAAATAAGGTAAGCATTATCATTGAATTGAATGCCAGTGAAACAATGTTGTCCGACAATCAGTATATTGGCTAACACTTTTATAGTTCTTTGAACCTTTAACGAGTTATGATAATTTTACATATGGAGCACTGGTGTTATATAAATCCTATTGTCCTAGTAACGGCGCTGTACACTTTAAGAAGAGAGCAGGAAAAACAGCATCGTATCATTTCAACGTCAGCCAAATTATAGACTTAGTTAAATTTTAGGCTAGCGGGTATCATCGATTTCTTGCAGTGAGCGAGATGCCAAAGAGGTACCAGCATGCTCACGAATAAAGATACCAAGATCTTTGCCTAATATGAAACTGACTCGCAAAAAAAAGTCCAATATGCATCTCATTCATGCTAAAACATAACACAAGGATAATATAGTCAATGGTCGAACTCGCGTAAAACGAATTGACAAAATTATGAATAAAAATACCGTAATGGATCGACAATAAAATGGAGAGATTGGCCTAAAATGTTCTTAGTAAGTTCAATGAGTAATTTGACCTTGACTTCCGCCTTCACAGTGTAAGGTAGTTACAGTCCGCGACATGTTCAATATCGATCACTCAATAAAACGTCATTTAAATGCAACAAAGTTGTCGTTCGCAAAAGCTTGAACTCCTCCAACTTCCTCAGCATAATTTGTTATCAAATTTGTCACCAAATCTCATGGATTTCTCAAAGTTTTATCTCATGAAAATTTGTCAGATGATGACGGGATGAATTGGCTCACCGAATTAGTAGAATACAGGTCTTGGTCAAGTATCTTAAGATTCTCGTAATCTCCCCCATCGATTTCTTCATCGCTACTCGTTCCGGCTGTTTCGGTTCCTAATAGCCACTCCATTTCTTCTATCATTCGCGGTCCTTCATGGTAAAGTTCCCTTGTTTCGTTCGAGGCAGAATCATCTTGTACATTAGTAGTTTGGTTAGGCTCGTCTGACGTAGTCCCGCTTAGCATTTGTCTAATTCTTGAGAAACCCGAAAATATCGTTTCAAAGCCTGGAATACGAAAAGTCCAAACACCGTTGTCCGATGGATTCAGATTCTCGATTCTGGCTGTATCTGATACTAATGGTACTTGACTAGTAGACCTTGGGTCCAATGGCACCCATTTACCCGTTAAATTAACCCCTGGAGATCCTTCAGAAGAAATTCTGTCCCATATGGCGTTCGATGAAATTGCTTGATTGTCTATGGAATTAGTCGATTCAGTTTTGCTTTCCAAATCACTTTTATTAGTTTCGACGCTTTCTGGTGGAGCTTGATGGTTATAGCTTGCTTTTCCAATGATGCTCGTCTTGATTTGAGTGAGTAAATTAGACGAATTTACAGACAACATGTTCTCATTTCTTTCGCGTAACTCAGACCCAACGGCTAAAAACTTCTCCAGTTCATTTTTCGAAATGTTGAAAAAATTGGCTAGGTTTTCCAAGGTCGCATTTGGCGGTATGTTCATTACGGTATCTCGAATGTTGATTTCATCTCGGCTAGAGCATTCGTGACCATTGCACAGCTGTTTATGTAAATGAATCCATTCCACGTAAAATGATGATATGGCCGCTGACGCTAACAGGATTACGAAAACCATGTACATATTTTTACGGCAAAATCTAAAGATTCGTTTTGAAAATTCCATTTTAGCTGATATTTTCTCCGGTCGAACTTTGTATGCATAAGGATTGACTTCCACACTAGGAATTATACCAACATCAACTGAGAAGGAAACCGTTACACTGGCTGAGTTAGCTTGAACAAACTAACATTACACTGGGAGTTATAGCTTGCAAAGTTGATTCATGAATATTTATGAGGTACGCCTGACCCAAAGTTTCCTCTTATGTGTTATTGCCTGTTATTGTCGTTTGAGATCCCCGGACCATGGTTCTTTTTAAAGATGGACATCCATTTTCAATAGGGCTAAGTGTTGACAATTGGCTTCATTATTCACTGCGGAGATGTTTCAATGATACTCAAAATCAAAAGAGGAAAAAAAAAGGTAAAGAGAAAAAGAGACGGGTGATTCACGGGTTTGTTTGGTCATCTTTTAGTCCTGAACCCTCTCATCTTTCGAGGTCAGAAAATCCTTACTTTATACCTCAACACACTCGCCAATTTGGGAGATTGTGTATACCAGGGACTTGTTTGGCCGGCTCCCTGTTTTTATCGCTTCTCGTCCTTTTGGCTAAGATCATGTGTAGTACCTGTTCCCTTTCGAGGGGAATGGTGATGCACACCCGACGATGATCACACAGTCACAGTCCCGATGCAAGGGGACTGGGAGCGGATCAGTCGTTCGGTAGTTTGGTTTTCGTGCCCAGGTTCTTTGCTGGGCGACTTTTCCTTAAAAAAAGTGTTTTTATCACAGATATATCATGTAACTCTAATATTCTAATAAATATTAGTCAAGTTGCGTAATAAGTGGGCGTGACCAAGCCAACCTCACCCCTGCTATATATATCTCAACCACTTTAACTTTGGTTTATTCTGAGTCGTAGAGTGAGTCGCCATTCTGTTATTATCGATTTGCAAAATTATATAATATAAACAATAACATTGCTTCCGCATGAATTTACATTCAAATGTTACCATACTCACCTTGAAATTCACTTAAAAAGGATAAATTATGGCTTTTTGTTACCAAGCCGGTCCCATTCTCAGCCTTGAGATAGGCTACTCTCAGTGTACAAACTTTGGCCACGGTAGTTTATAGCCGCGATTCTCTGGAAGTAAATGTAACATGTGATCTCATAACAACAGTGTAAAGGAATCATACCATAACTAATGCACACCTTCTGGTGTACACCATAAATGTTGATACCATTATATGTTACATTAACCAGTTCATCAGGTGACCATGATTTCCGCAACGTTGGATAAGTTATGTTTACCTTCTTGGCTGTACCGGAGATATGTAGTAGGTCCCTGGATTTTGGCAAGGAACCAAATTTCCATAGAATCCAAGGAAATGCCAAACGTCTTTGCAAACAAGTTGTGTTTTCCGCTCTTTTGTTAAAAGAATCCGTTTGAATGTGAAATAAATTAAAATCATTCCCTTGGCAGGCTTCAAAAAGCTTTTCGTGTCTTTGGCCAAGCAGACAGGTCAGTCTTGTTTTGATACTTTGAGGTCTTTGACTAAGATCATGTGTAGTATAAGGCCTATGTTCCGTGTCATTAGGGGAATCGTAATGCACACCTGACGATGATCACGCAGTCACAGTCTCGATGCAAGGGATCTTCTTTAAGCTTTAACCATGATGAAATTGTGAAAATTGTGAAATTGACGAAATTGTGATAACACTTATGTTATATATAAAAACCTTATCCTTCTCTCTTTCAGTGTTTTTATTCACTACACCGAAGTCGAACCAAAATCATAAAATAATTGAAGACGGAGAATCTAACACCGCAACAGGGCACGTCTTAGATCTACCCCTGAGAGAAACAAGGCTGTAGCAAGGCTATGACAGAACGACTGGTGATACGAGGCTATACTTTAATAATGAAACAAATGAAAAATTAATTTATTAAAGGAGCAATTCCGAGGGAATGCGACCAGACGTCGTGGATTAAATAAATAATGTTAATTATACAAAAAAAGAAGAAGCTTTAACAAGAAAATAATTAGCTATAACTTTGTTTTTAAATGTACCGTAAACCTATTTTTATAGAATGTTTGGCTATTTTATTTATTATATGGTACACAGATTGTAGACATTTCTGTAATTTAATGTTTCTAAATGCTTATTTAATATGCAAACTTAATATATTTGTACGGAAGGTAAAGTAATTCTATTATTTTACCATAAACTAAAGGTTTCTTAAACCAAATTATTCGAAAGTCATTTTTCTGTTTCTTTAAAATGGACTCTCTAACATAAAATATAAATCTTCTGTAAAATGTCGAGGGTTCTGGTGATAAGCTCTTTCAACTTGGTGCAAAAGATATAATATTTAGCGAAGAGTATGAAGCAAAAAATCATAGGGTGTTAGATATCCTCAATAAAACCAAAATGATTTTTATACAAGTGTTATCTTAATTTTTATTGTTCCGTACTTTAACATTGGATTTTATTGCATCGATCATATGTATTTATTATGTATTATTTTCCACAGTTTGATAAGGAGTGTGAAAAAAAAAGATGAAACTTGAAACTTCTTACCTGAACAATTTGCTCAAAAGAACGGATAACTGGAACAACTATGTTCCAATCACCAAGTTCCACGACCTCAGGACTACACCCCTTCCATTTAAAAATCCTTGACCACCCCCCCTCGATGACGGTACTGTCATACATTACTAGAAGTGCATGTGCATTTGTCGAAAACATGACTGTCACATTAACTTCTTGTTCATGTATATGAAACTTTGTCGATCTGAAGCTCGCAAAATACTCGGAGGATTCATGTGTAAAAAAATCTGCACAATTTATCCCCTCCTCTCCACCTCCCGGCATCCAACTTTCCGCCCCTCATAGGGAAGTAAAAATGTACCCGAGCCACGTTTTTATTACTTTCTTCTGTTTCGTAGCAGCCCTGATGGCATACAGATTGTCTCCTAATTAAAGTAATTTAAGCAATAATATTGTTTATACAGCACATTGAGGTGCATAGCACCATGCACCTTCAAAGACTGTTACTTTGTGGCGTGCCCCCTGCTTTCTTCACTGAGATAAGCAAATACATGAAGTAATAAAAATAAAATGTGGAAACGTGTACTAACATTGTACCTACAGGCGGGGGTTAATTTATGGTCGATAGTATAGATCTACATATACTAAATTTACAATACCATAAATATTAGGTAAATCTGATCAATGAGCAACTTCACATTGATCCTATTGTTTTCTTTCAGTTTTGTAAAAAAAAAACTTTGTTGTATAAGTTTTAATAGTTATGGCCCAAAAGGACCAACGTGAAAAGTTCATTCCAATAAAACTGAGTATTTCTTGTAAAGTGTGACTTTTTGTATTTATCATTTTATTTTGTAGTATTTTTATAACGAAAGAGCGTAGAAGTTGCATGTGCAAAATGAGGATAACGTCTAATTACATAAAACATCAAAGTAATTTCCATCATACCGATTAATTAGTAATACAATAAAGTAAAAATTTTTGATGAACTATTTAAAGCCGCTACAATGAAACGATACGAACTTAAGCTGTTACGTCAGTACGTCATATAAACTCAGTCCCCTCCCCACATCATACGATCCGGGATTATCCAGGATTTTTAACAGAAGGGGGGGGGGGGGTGAAGCCCTTACTCTAATGTAGGGGAATCTGAAAAAAAATACTCGACGTGAAAATGCTTCATTCTGAAGCTAATTAGGCTATAAATTATAGGTATATAGTTAGGTAAACACGAAATAACCTGCTATTGAACACTTTCCATTTTAATGTGCAGTTGAAAGGTGGGGGGGGGGAGGGAAGGGGAGGGGTACACTCCAACCGATGGATCCGCGCCTGTTAGTTGATTGTATCCAGTCACGTAGTTCATTATCTTGGCTATAGTTAAAAAAGTTAAAATATTTTGGAAAAAAAGCCCGATCTGTTATTTGTATTTGGTTGATACTTCTTTAATATAGTGCTTTCATGAGTGGTGAAACTTTTGGAAGATTTAATCGCCAGAAATGCCGAAGGCAACTTATGTGCTGTTCCCTCTAATCCGGTGAGTCAATTATATATTCCCAGAGTTACCAAACTTTCTGCATAAAGTGAAAACGATTGTATTTCTTTTCAGCAGAAATCATTCAGTCGCCTCAGTACTCATGAAAACTGAAAACACGCAAACTTTAGGACACTACGTCGACAGGACTCGACTCTTTATGACAAATATCGTACATCAGTTAGGACTACATATATGGTATGTGGCCATTTCTCATTATATGGTGTGACATCTTAATTGACGGACAAGAGAAGTTAATTACACAATGCAGATGGCAAAAGACCCTTTTACGACTTCAACAAAATGTCCTGCCTGGAGAAAATACACAACAATACAAAGGTTAAAACTTATCACAGCTACTAATGTTCCAATACAATCCACTTTGACACATACAAAACCACGGGGAGCCAGAAATAAAATAAAATAAGAGAGAGTTTTCTATGATCAGTTGACAAAGCGATAACCGGTCCTTTGCGGTCAGATAAGCAGCCTAGATGCTCCTTAAAACGCTAACTCGATTGCAAAACAAGTCAGCTTCTTTATAGGATGCTTTGCTCTCCTTATTTGTACACAAACTGATTTATGTTGAAATAAGAGATTCCTTAGAACCACTGAAGTAGGTTATTTCCTTCTTTCTAAAATAGACGCTCAGCTGAAGCACCTGAATAAAGACCTCTTTTGTGATAACTTGTAACTGTGAAAATACCCATTGATCCAACTTACTAAGTAACGGGTAGTTTACAAACTCAGGCACAAGTTGAAAGAACACCTTTACACAAATCCTCGACTAGTTTATAAAGTTTGGGTTTTCTCGAAGAGACTGTAAATCTGACCAATGGTGGACTTATTGTAACGTATACCCTGGGAGTCGAAATAACTTATAACATTCTCTATCGTAAACAGTGTAAGGTTATTCTGCCGAAATCTTGATATGAAGACACAAATTAAATTTGTTGTGTTTAATGTCAGGCACGAATCCATGAGGGGTGGGGGAGGGGTAGTGATGTAAAACCCCTACAAGAAAGTATTTATTACCAAAACCGTTCGTTTAGATTCTTAAGTTTATACCTAATTTATAGTAGAAATACGCCTCGGACTGAATCACTTTATATCTAAATTTTATATGGGTTTAAACGACCCAAGGTCCCACGCCCCCCCCCCCCCCCCAACCCTCCTTATGTAATTCTGGATCGACCCATGAATACTTTTTCAAACATTACAGAGACAAAATGATGTCACTAATGTGATGTTTGTTGGTAGAGATCATGTAATATAAATGGCCGCTATGAGATAACCGTGCTATTGCTAAAAACACATACCACCAACATGATAATCGATACAAGGGGACAATGGTATACTCGTTTGCTGAAGTAAGGGCTGCTTCATATATTTTTTTTAAATCTTTGTGCTTCGGTAATAATACAAAAAATGAGACTAGATAATTTTTTTGTAACTCATATTTACAAGGATTTATTTCACATTTGAAACATGATAAGAATTGCATATTAAATCTGTATTAACCACGGTGAATTCTTTACCTCATAGTTGTAACACTAACACTGATGAATATATCAGAAAGTAGTCACAGTTAAAAGGTTTTGTGAGTTTATGAAAAGAGACCAAAACACAAAAGTGGGAGCCCTGATTGGATCTGATGAAGGAAAACCCTGGATAATATGGGAGCATTTTGTTTACCTGTGTTTGGTGTATAGATACCATGTTTACAAAGAGTTTACTTTCTGAGTAACATGCCCCCCCTCCCCCACCTCAAGTAACCTTTGACCTCCACCTTCACAATAAAAATGTTTCTTTTGTACTCTTTACAAAGAACCCTCATAATAAGAATGACAACCCTTCAAAATATTCTTTCTTGCGATATAAAGCTTACAAGAATTTGTATTTTGACTTTATACGACTTAATAATACTCATGTCAATAAAGAAATGCTTTGACCTGTCCTGTTTCACATTTCTATGCTATTAAAATACCATTTAAGGCAAAATCTGTACATCCGTAAACCATCCATCCAATTTAAAAGGTTTCATAGCTTTTTGACCAGTTTCTTCAAGAGAGACATTTCCATCACCTTTTGCTTCGGATAATACTTCTATTAATGTTTGGCTAACTTTTGAACAATAAACTTGTCAGTTTCCACTCCTGATAACATAACAACGGCTAAGTCTCTGTTATAAGGAAACCTTTCTTGGAATGGTGGCCGTGGCTGGCGTTTCATAACTCATCAATTAAGATCCTTTCATAACTGTGAATGCTTTTAAAATAGCATGTTAGCTTTGAGATTTTTGCTCTAAGCAACCACCAGGTTGATGTAATCACAACATTAAGGTTCATGTAATCATAACAATGAGGTTCATGTAATCACAACACATAACGCCAGAGCTGTCGCTGACCAGGCGGCCTAATTTCTCTTTGCTCCAAGCAACCATCAGGTTGAGGTAATCACAACATTAAGGTTGATGTAATCGCAACAATAAGGTTCATGTAATCTTAACACATAAAGCCAGAGCTGTCGCTGACAGGCCACCTAATTCCTCTTTGCTCCAAGCAAACATCAGGTTGATGTTATCATAATATTAAGGTTCATGTAATCATAACAATAAGGTTCATGTAATCATAACACAACACAAGGAGCTGTTGCTGATCATGCCGAGAGAGCAAGCCCTAATTTCTCTTTGCTCCAAGCAACCACCAGGTTGATGTAATCACAACATTAAGGTTGATGTAATCATACATTAAGGTTGATGTAATCGCAACAATAAGGTTCATGTAATCACACCACATAATGCCAGAGCTGTTGCTGACCAGGGAGCAAGATCAAGCCCTAATTTCTCTTTGCTCCAAGCAACCATCAGGTTGATGTAATCATAACACAACACAAGAGCTGTTGCTGATCATGCCGAGAGAGCAAGCCCTAATTTCTCTTTGCTCCAAGCAACCACCAGGTTGATGTAATCACAACATTAAGGTTGATGTAATCATACATTAAGGTTGATGTAATCGCAACAATAAGGTTCATGTAATCACACCACATAATGCCAGAGCTGTTGCTGACCAGGGAGCAAGATCAAGCCCTAATTTCTCTTTGCTCCAAGCAACCATCAGGTTGATGTAATCATAACATTAAGGTTGATGTAATCACAACATTAAGGTTGATGTAATCGCCACATTAAGGTTCACGTAATCACACCACCTGTCGCTGACCAGGCTGCGATAGCAAGCCCTAATTTCTTCGTAATCTTTGTCTGGATATACGCCATGAATTTGGTTCTTCGTATTTGTTGTACAGAGGCTCCAGCCGTTGCTGTTTCTTGGCTTTGCTGAGTTTGTTTGGATCAGCGAATCGGAAAAACGATGGCGCTAGTTCCACAAACCATTTAGGGTCGCAGGTGGTGACTTCCCTCATGTATTCTTTGGTTGTCAGGACAAGCTCGTGGTAGATGACCCTACAAATTAAGACGAAAGAAGGCGGGAAAAGAAAATTATTACTGAGTAAAGAGCACATTTATTCTTAAAAATGTTTTTTTTTTATTTCCTCACAGTCGGTGAGATTAAAAAAGCCAAGTATGATTGATCTATCTCTAAATCTACAACCTATTTTACCTTTTTTTAAATCTATTTTTTGGTAAAACGAGGTCACCAAGACGCACAGTCAAAGGTCCATACTGACATAACGACAAGTTTATTTACAGAAGGGGCCCACATCTGATTTCCACTTCAGCATCCAGTAAAACCCTCATGCTAAATAACAGCAAACATGTTCCTTGTTTTTTTCTTCTTCTTCTTTTTCTTTATTGATGACACAGGACATCAAGGCCATCACATTAAGTTGTGTATTGAGCATTGTCTATGGTCAGTTGTATTGTCAAGTAACAAAGTCTTTAAGACATGAACAGAACTTTTGGCCATTGTGATCTTTCTTGATTTGTTAACCTAAATCGATGACCCATAAAAAAAAAGAAAAAAAAAACCCTTACCAGTCTGGCTGTCTGTTGAAGAGGGCACTTGAGGGGTGAATGTAGACCACCTGGCTGTCCACAAGGGTACGGTAGCCCTCCTGTGGATCCTGAAAGTACAAAACATATAAGTACGGTGAAATATATTGGTATACAAACAAATAAACAAGATGGTTCATACAAACTTCCTTACTTAATAAAGCTTGCATTTCATTTAGTTTTTGTGTCTTCTATGTTGGTATATCATTATCAAACTTGACTGAGAAATTTTAAAGACATTTTAGAAGAGAAGAAACCTTTTTGGCTTGAACAGGATTCAAACCAGCGAAACTTTGGAAATTTAAAAGTCGAGTCAAGCATTGCACAACTTGTAAATAAATCATTGGTAGGTTCATTTGCATCAAGCATCGATTAACAAAATTATGATAAAAGTGTCTGGGGAACAAAATGCGGACAATTTAATGAAATTCATAAACAAACTCTCTTGTCAGAGGTCATGTGGTGAAACAAAACAAACTTTTAGTTTCAGTAATACTTGGTTACGCTTGTTCAGATATTGTCAAGAAATCTCTAAAACGGCTACTTAAATAACTACCTTCTTTGCTGCATTCCTAAAGAATCCACTGCATATTGCCTTCTGTACCTTGGCTGTGTTCTTACCACAGGTCACTACATCAAGTTTGTGTCTGGAAGAAAAAATGGAAGGGAAGACAGGAAATAAAACCACCACTGATTAATATCAAACATAAACCACAGGTGGAATTCACACAGTGGAATTCACTCAGTGGAATTCACACAGTGGAACCACACAGTGGAATTCACACTTTCAAATAATTTTGCAAGAAAATGTCATAGAGGCTTCAAGTTTTTGTTTCACATTTTGGATGTCTCTTTTACGTGGACATCAGATGTCCACATAATGAGACATTGCTCCATGTCCACATTACGCAGTCCTTCCCAAACAGGTGGATCTATTAATTTTCATTCCTTATCAATTTTGTATGACAATCATATCTCGTATCAACAAGGGTAATGTTTTAAAAACACATCTTACCTGTCCATTATGCCGAGCAATTGCTTTCTGACGTCTTGAGCGCTTCTCAAAGTCCGAGCCTGCACAAAGTTCTCAAAACACCAGGGATTGGAGAATTTATTGTTCTTCCAAGAGTTGTAGACTGCCAACAAAGTTAAATGATCTCCTTCCGGTTGGTGAAACTTGGCCTTTCTCTGATCGGCAATGGCTTGTTTATCCTGTCACGAATAAATAGTAGCACACCGTAAGGACAAATCCAAGTTTATCCAAGTTTATAGTTACTTTGTATTTGCTTGTATGACTCACACACTAACTTACTACAGGATCATATGGGTAACATCATTTGAATTAACATTGCTCCTGACAAGAAGACAATTTTTTATGAGATTTGCACCAGAAGCACTTGTATTGCCTTTTGCGATGTTACTATGACACATTTCTCTTCCTCATTAAAGGGGCAGGCTAGCACACTAAGATAGATTAAAGTTGGCATACAGCCAATACCAATCTTACAGTCATCTGACCAATAAGAGATCAACATGTGTTTACCTTTATTCTTCAATGATGACAAGTTCTCATGGAAAATTCAACCTTAAATGTTCATCATGTTAGCATAGCATTACTAAGTCTTAGACTTCAACCAGTAAACTTAAAACCAAGTAAACTATAAATAGTAAACAAACAAACAAAGTACACAATAAATAGTAAACAAACAACCAAGTACACTATGAATAGTAAACTTTAAACCAAGTAAACTATTAAATAGTAAACAAGCAACAAAGTAAACTATAATATAAACAGTAAACAAACAACCAAGTAAACTATAGAAAACAAACAACCAAGTAAACTATAGAAAACAAACAACCAAGTAAACTATAAATAGTAACAAACAATGAAGTACACAAGAAATAGTAAACTAATAGAAGAATAATAAGATATAGTAGACTTAACTAGCCATTTACAGGTGGGGGAGGGGGTGGTGGGCACTTTACATAGACTTTTTGTATAATCTCTGGTCATGGCAATGGTTCTGTAGTCTGTAGCAGTTTTGAATATTTCATATACCAGGGTTACGTGTCGAGTGGACGCTATAAAGCAAGTTTTACATGTTTGATATACTATCTTTCAAGATAAAGAAAAGGTTCTATCCAATTAATCTGCCATTGTCTCCGGTTTAATTGGAAACATTCCTCTCACCTTTGGTCTGTAGAATACATTCTGGACAGACAGCATGGAGACCACTGTGAGGAGTTCTTCGCTGCAACCGAGCTGGACAGACATGATCAGGACCTTGGACAACATTGGTTCCAACGGAAACTCGGCCATCTGGAAAAGAGAGATTATTTGCAATAAGAGATTAATGTAATCCCCTGATCCATTGGATTAGAGAGAGGGCGCCAAACTGAAGAGATCTGTCAATATAGATGAATGACATCCTTCTATAAATATCAGTTTATTTTCTTCCGATGAAGTTCCGTCTGCAATTTATTGCTGAGACAGATTAGGGGAAATATAATTATCATTTCTTGTAACTTTCCAAAGTACTTTGATAATTCTGGTAAGTAGTTGCAGACATTCAGATACAAAGATAATAATAATAATAAGAAAAACTTGGATGCAATCCTCACAGGGTTTCCTTAAAAGATTCAACAGCAGTGTGTGTTACTTGCCAACAAATGTCAGTACAGAAACATTTATATTTTCCTTTCCACAACAAAGAGAGACAGATGTGTCTTTTGGGCAAGACTTCATTAAAAGTGACAAAAACAGTGTACAGAGATGTTTATAGACAAGAGGGTTTGGGCGGTTACAGGAAATCTTGCAAGCAATGTTCAGTCTTTGGGGAAGGGAGGGGGGGGGATCATTCTTTTAAGTTTTCTTTCATATGAAAGATTGGTCTCTTCGAGCACAGTTGTTAGCTCAAGCAACTCCTCTGACTATACCATCCGCCTCCCACCTCTTCTGACTATACCTACCCACCTTCCAACTCCTCTGACTATTCCTACCCGCCTCCCAACTATTCTGACTATTCCTACCTGCCTCTCAACTCCTCTGACTATACCTTCCCACCTCCCACCTCTTCTGACTAATTCTACCCGCCTCTCAACACCTCTGACTATACCTACCCACCTCCCAACTCCTCTGATTATACCTACCTGCCTCTCAACTCCTCTGACTATACCTTCCCACCTCCCACCTCTTCTGACTAATTCTACCCGCCTCTCAACACCTCTGACTATACCTTCCCACCTCCCACCTCTTCTGACTATTCCTACCCGCCTCCCAACTCCTCTGACTATTCCTACCCGCCTCCCAAATCCTCTGACTATACATACCCTCCTCCCAACTCCTCTGATTATACCTACCCGCCTCTCAACTCCTCTGACTATACCTACCCGCCTCTCAACTCCTCTGATTATACCTACCCGCCTCTCAACTCCTCTGACTATACCTTCCCACCTCCCACCTCTTCTGACTATTCCTACCCGCCTCCCAACTCCTCTGACTAAACCTACCCGCCTCCCAAGTCTGGTCAGCAGTCCTTCATCGTCAAGAGCACTAAGTGAATGCAGCTGTTCCATGGCAGTGATGAGGGTCTCTGTCGGGGGTGCGTCCATGAAATCAAACGACAAGAGATCGTTAATGCCCATCGCCTTCAAGGACAGCAGAGTGCTCGCTAGGTTAGTCCTCTGTATCTCTGGAACAGCTGTGGGGAGCATCTCGTCTCTGTAGGCCCTCTCCGTGTACAATCGGTAACATTTACCTGGGCCAGTCCGACCCGCACGGCCTGCCCTCTGTTTGGCTTGAGCCTGCAGCAAAAGATATGAAAAGCCATTTTTTATTAGGAGAGCATTTCTAATTAATAGATATGTGAAATGCACTCTCTGTTGTACATGTTACGAATGTTAACACAACATAACTCCATCAAGGTAGACTCAAGCAAGATACTGAGTCAGGGGAATTTACTTAGTAGTGTGAATTATCATGTGTCTTCCACATCTTAACTTTTACTGTTTACCCTTCAGTAAGTACCATAGCTGTTACAGATAAAGGTTTATAAGTAAAGAAAACTTGAAGATGCTCATACACAGTTTTGCATTTCTGTTGAATTTTAATGCTCACTGGCTTGTGAGAGGCATCTAGAAATAACCAAAGTAACCACCAAAGTGAAGCTACCTGTTTAGTTATGTAACAATCTATTGCTAATTGATCCTTTGTTTTATAAATATCTGGTAGGAAAACCAAATTGGCCATTCAGAAACACAAACATGAAAATCCATGTTGACTGAAAGATTCATGTCTATCATTGACTATCAGAAATTAAAAAAAAAAAAATTGCAAACAGATGTTTCATTATCAGCATCATTTCAATACATCATTGGTCAATACCTGTAGTTTCTGGTTTTCATCTCCATGGCAACAAGTAATTTAAACACAAACAAACCTGTGATATTGGAGTCACCACCAGTTGGTCCATGCCTGTTTTGGAGTTATATACTTTCTGCTTGACGAATCCCGGATCCACCACGTAGTAAATACCGTCGATAGTCAGGGATGTCTCCGCAATGTTGGTTGCTATGACAACCTACAAGGTGGTTGTTAGGGGTGAAAGGAGGCAGAATTTTGACATTTTGCAAAACTGATGCATATCAAAGAAACAACTAATGACCACTTACTTAATACACATCGGTGTCCAATCACGGGATAAAGCAATGTTGGGAAGCCATGAAATGTGTGGATTTATGCAAATAGGATTTATTCTTTCAGGATTTTATTGTAGATAGGTAAAACTATCATATGTCATATGCTGTTTGCTGTTCAACGAAAACTAACTAACGTCAGAACTAATCCTCTTTTACGAGTTTGCTTCAATCCTCGGGCAATTAACAAGACATATGACCCCAAATCCTGATATCAATACAAGTATTGCAGAAGTGATATCCATACATTGAAAACTTGTTTCATCCGGTATTTTTAACAGAGTTTTGTTAAATTTGATCAAGTATGTGTGCTTCTATCCAATGTTAATAACATTGGGTCAGTAAAACTTTGGTAGCCATAAATGTTACAATTCCCAAGCAGAAACTGCACTATTCCAGGAAAAGTTTATCTCATAGTGCTATTAAAGAAATAAAATGATGTGTGTTATATTTAAGAGCTGTGTCTCCCAACCTGCACATCCATTGGCACTACATAGGATGGCTTAAGCTCTACATGCTGCTGTGATCTATGTTCATTGATAATCTAATCAGACTTGAAAGATGCAATGAATAACTATACCCCATGATATCCAAATAAGCAACATACTGTTAAATTGTGTAAATATTTTACAAGCAATGTCGAACATTATTTGAAATACAAATTTTGATAAACAGCACATGAAAATGATTTTAAAATGTCAAAAATAAAATAAAATATAAAACCCCCCACAGGAACCGCTCAATATGATAACCTAACATGCCACTGACTTGACAGTAATGTCAGGGTAACATTTTCTGACCTCTAAATCAAGAAGGGGTAGTGGCGGGCGGGGGTGGGGAAAAGGGAGGGGGAGTGACTGGAAGTTAAACAAGGGGAAACAAATCTGTTCTTACCTTTCTGCTTCCAGGAGGCGCTGGATCAAAGATTCTTGTCTGCATCTCACTGGGAAGAGCAGAATATACCGGGAGGATGATAAGCTCCGGTACCTCTGGTCCCATCGACTTCATCCTCTCGAATAAAATTTCACAAGCTGTGTCAATCTCTTCTTGACCAGTGAGGAAGAGCAAAATATCACCTAAAAAAAAAAAAAAACGACATTGAATTTCAAATTGCACCAACATAAATCAGTAAACTACCAATCAAGATGATTTTCATTTATATTGCTGATGGACCATACCCCCAAATTACACCCCTGGTAGTCAAACTTTTTTGCTTAGTAAGTCCAATTTTACATCACCATCATGGCCCTCCTGTGGCAAATGTTGGGGCCTGGGGGAGTGGTCTTAGCCATTTTGTGAAAAGTGACTAACGAGATGCAACCAAAAAACTGAAATTAAGTTGGGCTTTGGTTTAAGGTGTACCAGGGTTTGTACAAAGTAAGTAACAAGATGCAACCAAGAACAGAAATAAGTTGGGCTTTGGTTTAAAGTGCACAAGGGTTGTAAAAAGTGACTAACAAGATGCAACCAAATATTGAAATAAGTTGGGCTTTGGTTTAAAGTGTACCAGGGTTGTAAAAAGTGACTAACAAGATGCAACCAAAAATTGAATTAAGTTTGGCTTTGATTTAAAGGGTACCAGGGTTGTAAAAAATTACTAACAAGATGCAACCAAAATTGAAATAAGTTGGGCTTTGGTTTAAAGTGCACTAGGGTTGTACAAGTAAGCAATAGTTATAGTTTTAAATTGAAATCAATTCAGTAAAGATACCTGGAGGTTCAGTGAGATGAATCTGCATGACTGTGATCAACGATGCATCTAGATAATCAGTCTCTGGTTCCTTGGTGTAGAGGACCTCTACCGGGAATGTACGCCCAGGAATGGTAAATATAGGCTACGGGAAAAAGGTAAATATCCAACAGATCATTCGTAACAGTGCTAATTCGGTATCGATGGTTAAGTAAGCAATTTTTCAATACTTCTCGATACTAAAGCGATGCAGTATCAATAGCTCAAGTTTTATTTCAAGTGTAAAGTAAACTAAAAACTCTCACCTTAGCTATTAACCTGTGATTAATCAGATACGAAAATGTGCCTGCAAACTTTTGACTAAATCATCAGGTAATTACAAATAAAGCTTCATATGGTAGGAAAAGTCTCAAGTATGAATTTCCAGACACACACCAGTTTTAACCTGTAGAAAAATGTTTGGTGTTACCACACTGATACCCTGTGTATGTTAACAGGATAGTCCAGACCCATAACTATTTTTCACATATCATAGTAGAATACAATCGAAGCATTCTGTTGAAATTTTCACCTAGTTCTATGTTTTGTTTTTGAGGTATTGGTAGTTAAAGTGATAAAAAATGATACAACCCTTATTAACTCCAAAAGAGTCAACCTACAGCTTCTTCACAAAATCTGACATTTAATTTCTGCAATAATAAATAAAGCATAAGTGGAATCTGGAAGAATGTATGCTAGACTACACCTTGATATTCATAAACACAAGATGCAGCAAATTTTGCTGAAATTACATTCCCGTCTGGAAGGCAACAAATGAAAGAGTATCAAGGGAACATGAAATACTAACGGCCTCAAAAAAATATGTGGAAAACTTGACGGCATCTAGGGTAGCCGAGGTGACGATAAGCTTTAGGTCCGATCTCTTCTTGATGGCTTTCTTGAGCAGACCAAAGAGTACGTCTGTGTGGATGGTGCGTTCGTGGGCCTCGTCCAGCATGATGACCCCGTACTGGGTGAGGTCAGCGTCGATCAGACATTCCCTGAGAAGCATACCGTCCGTCATGTACTTGATCTTAGTCTCTGGTGTGGTGCAATCCTCAAAACGAATGGTGTACCCGACCTGTGATAGGAAAAGGATGTGAAAAGTGGGTACTCTCTAAAACTTATGAACAGTGGGTACTCTCTAAAACTGATGAACAGTTGGTACTCTCTCAAACTGATGAAAAGTGGGTACTCTCTAAGACTGACGAGTATTGGGTGCTCTCTAAAACTGATGAGCAGTGGGTACTCTCTAAGAATGATGAAAAGTGGGTACTCTCTAAAACTGATGAACAGTTGGTACTCTCTAAGACTGATGAGCAGTGGGTACTCTCTAAATCTGACAAGTAGTGGGTACTCTATAAGACTGATGAGCAGTGGGTACTCCTGAAAACTGATGAACAGTGGGTAATCTCTAAGACTGATGAACAGTGGGTACTCTCTAAGACTGACGAGTATTGGGTACTCTCTAAAACTGATGAGCAGTGGGTACACTCTAAGAATGATGAAAAGTGGGTACTCCTGAAAACTGATGAACATTGGGTAATCTCTAAGACTGATGAACAGTGGGTACTCTCTAAGACTGACGAGTATTGGGTACTCTCTAAAACTGATGAGCAGTGGGTACACTCTAAGAATGATGAAAAGTGGGTACTCTCTAAAACTGATGAACAGTTGGTACTCTCTAAGACTGATGAGCAGTGGGTACTCTCTAAATCTGAAGAACAGTGGGTACTCTCTAAAACTGATGAAAAGTGGGTACTCCTGAAAACTGATGAACAGTGGGTACTCTCTAAGACTGATGAACAGTGGGTACTCTATAAGACTGATGAACAGTGGGTACTCTCTAAAACTGATGAGTAGTAAGTTCTAAGACTGATGAAAAGTGGATACTCTTTAAGGCTGATGAACAGTGGATACTCTATAAGACTGACAAGTAGTGGGTACTCTCTAAAACTGAGGATGAAAAGTAGGTACTCTCTAAGATGGACGAATAGTGTGTACTCTCTAAAACTGATGAATAGTGGGTACTCTCTAAAAAGACGGCAGTGGGTACTTCTTCCAACATTCTTTCTAGAGCCTTATTTCTTACTAATTAAGACAATGACAAGACTTCTTTGTGTTTTACTAAATCAGTGCCATTGATGTGCAATTGATGTGCAATTGATACTAAATCAGTGCAATTGATCAGTGCAATTGATGTGTTTTATTTTGATGTGTTTTACTAAATCAGTGCAATTGATTGCATGCTCCAAGAACAGGATATTGGATACTGCACAATGTTTGATTGTGTTAAATCATAGCACCTTCAATGGAACCAGTAATTAGCAGTAATTAGACCTTTCTTGCTAATGGGTAAAACAGGATATTGTAACAATAAGATTTCCATGTACTTTATGATATTTTGACAACGTTTACGTAGATTTAGCAATACAACATGATTGTACATGTTTTTATTTTTAGGCAATGTCAAAGATTTCACTTTCAGCCAGATGCAAAATTTATACGAGCATTCGTTATGATGTTACCCAATTCCATTCTACCTTACCTCTTGCCCTAACCGGCATCCAAACTCTTCTGCGACTCTCTTAGCGACGGACATAGCAGCCACACGTCTAGGCTGAGTACAACCAATCTTTCCCCTGACTGTGAATCCAGTCTCCGCTAGATACTGAGTGATCTGTGTGGTCTTACCACTGCCGGTCTCACCGATGACAACAAGAATCTGGTTCTCTTGGACGGCCTAGGTAGAAAACATGATCATAATAAATAAATAATAATAAATACCATATATTAAAGTGCTGTTATCATGAAATAAAACATGCTTAAGAGCACTGTACAAAAGAACCAATACCTCAAATATAAAATGACCAAACTTAAGAAAACCTAAAAGTAACAACAACAGCAATAAAAGTAAAAAAATGATATAAGACAGGGTTATAAACCACAATAAAGAACATAAAAATATAAATATACATAAAAATGGGCACAGTAATGTGAATAAAACAACTAATAAGATTAATGCCCATACTAAAGCCTAAAAAGATAAGTTTTCAAATGCTTCTTAAAAGTGTCAATAGATGTGACATTTCTCAAGTGATGAGGAAGAGAATTCCAGAGTTTAGGACTTGCTGCACTGAACGAACAATCTCCATTTGTGACTTTGTTAGTATGAGGAATGACTAGAGAAAGATGACTTTGGGACCATAATGCCCTAGCTGGCATGATAGGAGGAATGTTAACCTTTTAGCATAAACTCTTAAAATAGGGTTTTTGGTACTATTGTATATATATTGTAAATAATCACATAATCACGATGATTGACTATTTCTTGCCAAACGTGACACCTTTCGTTTTGGATTGAAGTTTTCGTTCACTTGTTCTCTGCGAATAGGCCAATAGAATTTTGGCAGGAATGTACATCATCGTGAATGTGTGATTATGTACCGCATAATAGTACTGAAAATATATTGAAAAGATTGAATACATAATGGGGTTTTAATATAAGACAGATACTTCTTGTGGAATAGTAAAATATCAACTTTTTCCCCGTATCAACTTCCCTTTCCCATGTTGCACTAGTACTGGCAAGGTGGAACACATCCTTGGCTCATCATCATTCATCATTCAAAGGACAATGAACGACCCATGTTTTAGAAATATGTAATCCATGGATTATACGAACAGTCCAACTTTCTATTCATAGCTTGCTTAGTTGTTGAAGTAAAATGCTTGTTTTTTTCTCACTTTTCCTCTCTCAATTAAACATGATTCATTGTCATTTAAAACAGACTGATGAAGGTACCCATAAAGCGTACACAGAATAGGACGAGGGTGGGGTGTAGGGGGATGGGAAGAAAGAGGAGGGGTGGGGGACCACGACTTAATCTCACCTGAACAAGCTGGACTTTAAGTTTAAAGATGGGCAAGCTCTCTCGTTGTTCCAAGATGGTCAGCTTTGTCCTCTTGCCATAGGAAGCCTTGTTTCCACCGAAAGCGCTCTTCTTCCATTCTGGCATTTCCGGTGCGGCCATTCCGGAGGAGCGGATGTTGGCCACTATAGCTCGTTCCCCTGATGAGGAGAGGAGATGTGAATGATGATCAAGGAGCAATGTCAAAATAACTCATCTACTTGGTCGAGGGGATGACTGTATGTGCTGCAGAGGCTGGTTAGTGCAGAGGCTGGTTAGTGCAGAGGCTGGTTAGTGCAGAGGCTGGTCAGTGTAAAGGCTGGTTAGTGCAGAGGCTGGTTAGTGCAGTCAGCTAAAGTCTAAATAGATCATTTAACCAGCCAAAGTCTGCTACATTAAGTCACTTCATATATTGGTCATTAGACTTGTTAACCGGAAATATTTTGTTGAACTTGAGTCGCTGTCTTAACCCTACGGGTTAGGATTGCAGGTTACGTGAGGAGCACTAAAACAAATAGTACATTTAAGCTAATTAATTAAAGGGTTGCTACACATGATTCTCCAGTATCGGGTCATGTTGAGACATTAGACCATCACATATACAAGTAATGCCAATTACACTAATGTTGTTGTCTCGCTTCAAAGTATTAAAGTACAGACTAGATCCTGTAAAACCTCACATACAACCATTCTGGTGCTGTTTTATCTGTGGGCAGCTGATGACTCATTTCACAACAATAGTAAAGTAAGGACAGAAACATTAAAACGTGTTAAAAATATATTGAATGATGATTACCACCCAGCAACTGTTTATTTCAAGTTCCTGCCTTCAGGCAAAAGAATGCGTACTTTTAAGGGTTCTAAAAGATATACTGACAGTTTTTATCCTTCTGCTGTGAAGATATTCAATGCGCACCAAAACGGTTAAATAATTTTATACTCCTATATTTTAATATTTTATGTACAATTACATACTTTGTAGACTTTATATTGGATATGAGGGCATTTACATATTTGTGTACGCTTTAATATTTTGTAGGTACATTTTATATTTTTGTTCATCTTTATATTGTGAGTACATTTCCATATTTTTGTACATTTTATAGGAACATTTTCATATCTATGTACATTATTTTACGTCTTATATGTTGTTTACAATTTTTAATGTTTTGAGCTCTTGTTATCAACCAATTTCCATTGTATTTTTATATGATTGGCTGGAAAAAAAAAAAATAATATATATAATATATATATAAATATCTATCTAGTATCTATCTATCTAATGAAGAGATGTCTCATCCTTTGAGAGCACTGGCAATATTAACGACCAATTAACGTCACAAAATACACACAAACTAAAGTCTATATTTTCAAAGATAGTGTTATATAATAGATAAAAATGAAAAAAAAAAAAATTAAAATGTTCAAATACGTTATTAACAGTAAGACATTCTCACAATGTGTCTCGAGATCTTGATTTACAACAGTTCCCAGGAAGACAATTAATTAATTAAATAATTAATTAATATAATTAGTTAATTAATTAATCTATTTCAGAGAGAAGAGGTCCTTACCCTCGGGCATTGGATCGATCCAGTTTTTGTTCATTCCTGTCGGTACATTCTCGGACTCTGCCCTCTCTGTGATTTGCTTCAGTTCTCGTCTTTCTTTGGCTAATGCGCTCTGCATCATGGCTGCTTTCGATAAGGTACCGTCTGGATTCTGCGTAACAAGGGAAAATCAGATATTAATCAAACCAGGGACTCGCCTCTATCACCCCATATTTCCCAAACATTTGTAACTTTCTTACTAGTCGACTTAGATGTCAGAACACTGGTTTCATATTCAAGAAGAAACATAGGTGTCTGAATAATTTTTTCCTCAAACTTTCTTGATGGTATCTGATGGCAGTTTTGTCTTAAATTTCATAAGTCTAGAAAATGTCTCTCAAATTAATCATAACTCTAAAGTCTTCACCACCAAAAACAATTGAAAAGGTGGAAAAGTTGTAAGAGATTAATAACATGTTAAAATACTGTAGTCAACTATTTTCTAAGCTTCTCTCATGACAAAGGAGGAGCACATTATCCTAATTCTGAAAATGTTTGAATACTAACAGGATTATAAAAAAATAAATACAGCACAAACGAACACAGACCAAGAACACATTTAAAAGAAGAGACAGCAAAATTGGACAGACAACTAAATCAAACCAATGAACAATAAATAGAGTAAATTTAGACAGAACAAACAGTGGTGCGATGAAAGGGAGAGAGATGGCGATGATAGGAAAATAAGATATAAGATTATAATATATAAAGCTCACAACTTGTGACTTCATAATCATGTACAATATATCATAATATTACACAGTTAGTGAAACATGTGTTTAGCTGCTTTATTAAGAATACATGAAGACCTGAACTTTTCGGTTACCTTGACGATTCGGACTGGACTGAGATCTATGCTCTGCCTCCCGTGACCAGAGAGGAAAGGTGGATCCTCTTCTTTGAGCTCTATTTCAACCTCTTCATCAGAGTCTCCATCCTCCTTGGGTAAGATTCCTGTAACTTCGTCAAAGTCTGGAAGTTCTGATTTATCGATGCAGTTGGCAGCCATCATCTTGAACGAAAACAAAAGGAAGAGGTAAACAAGATGACTAAAACCTAAATTAAATGGTCCCAAATTTTTTAATATCTCCACCCGAATAAAACTCAAACTCTTTCAAACTTGCTCATCTCCTACCCTCTTCTTTCTCACTTCCCCTCTCACCATCTACCCTCTTCCTCTCCCAATTCCCTGACCCCCTCCAACACCCCATAACTGTCCTACTAAAATCCTCCTGTCAATCACAACACCAGCCAAGGAATTAAGCTTCAGTAACTAGAAATACTACATTTGTAATCATACATTCTTATCAATGGGAATGAATGACAACCACTGACAATCATTACAGGTTGGCAAGAAGAGAGAGTGGTCATCAATATTTGTATCTAAAACTGGTCATACACTTTCACAATGTTTTATGGTTCTCTTTTCATTCAGAACAAACAAGATGAGACCAGAGAATAGATGGCTGACTTGTATTTGCAAATTGTGCAAGCTAAAGGTATTTGGTAGCTCAGTTGCTGAGATCTTAATTGTACATAAAAGATAATGGTACGTAAGTAGCATAAAAAGATTGACTAGCAAAAACACTTACAAGGACACCATTTGGTTTATGAATGAAATATTATATCAGATGCTTACAATCTTGAGAAAGTTTGTTAATATTCAAACGAAACTTCCACGCTTAGCGAACTTTTATTGTGGACCAACTTTATTATAACACAAGGAGGTTTAGTGAATCTACAGTGAGAGAAATGTTATGAACTGCAACCACCTACTTTATTTTTAAGTTCAACCGCAGTTGTTACACATCAGTGCATTTAGTTCAACCGCGGTTGTTACACATCAGTGTATTTAGTTCAACCGCAGTTATTACACATCAGTGCAAAGAACTTTAATGCCTTTCCATGAATGAGTCATAACACTTAATATTGGCATGTTAAAATGCAACAACCCTAGGATTACAACAAAGTCTTGTAATAAAGCTTTAAGCCATTTAGTATCCAAAGTCAACTCTTTAAAAATTGGCAAAATGTCATCCATAAAAACCTCATGACTTTTCCATGATTTTTGTCAATCTCTCTGAGATGATATCACACATATCCAGACCCGAAGATCAATCTTTCGTCAGTTTTCATTTTTACTTTCGCAGTATTTCCACTTGTGAACACTTCTCGCCGGTTTTATTAAGAGAGTGACCGTACCTGCTTGAGTTCCCATCTCTCGGGAGAGGTCACCCTCTGGACCCGTCTACGCATCCCGACATCCTCCACGTCTGGACCAGGTGCTTGGACCAGGGGTAAGGTAGTGGGCCTATCTGGGTTTCTGCTGACGTCTTCGCTGTCTTCGCTGTGTTGCAGACCTTTCGACAACTTTGGGTTGAGATCTTCGCCTGACTTCTGATCGACGTCCTTCATGGAAAGGCGAATCTTTGTACCCGAGATGGCCAGGACCTTAACCTTGACCTTCTGACCTCTGCTGACCACATCATTGACGTCTGCAACTCTACCTTCCCTTCGAAGCTGGAAAGAAAATATTTGATGTGAGACGATCGTATGTGTATCTTTGACAGCCTTATATACCTTGTTACTGATTAATAAGGATAATTCAGTGGATTTTTCACATTTATGGCAAATGAGTGGAACAAATACAACACAACCGAAGCATTAACTCACCTGAACTTACAGGTTAAGAGAAAAGGTCATTTAAAAATTACTTCAAATGTGAAAATAAAATAAACAGTTCGAACTATTCTTTGAAAGCAGTGATTTGCATTTTTGATGACTTTGAAGCAAGCTTGCTAATTAGTTCAACATTAACGAGAGAGTTTAATTAAATTCATCAATCGAGAGGCATGATCTTTGCTTTCTTAAATTCAACGCTAGTCATTGTCATCCCAGACACACTTTTTATGGCATTATTAACTGATTAATCAAATTAATAAAACCCAGCATTCAACAATTTTTCATAAATATAATTTTGTTACAAAAAAAACCCTTATGCTATGCACAAACTACGATTGGATTTTGCCCTGCAAACATCCTCAGATGTAACAACACACAGAGTGAAACGATATACTCATTCCACCCTTAGCAAGTGACCTCAGGGGCTACCCTAATGTATGTTTGACTCACCTCTGATATATGTACAAGGCCTTCACATCTTCTCCTGAGTCCTTCTAGTTGAACAAAGCAACCAAACTGCATGATGTTAGTGACTTTACCCTCATAGAGTTCCCCCACCTCTGGATCCATGGCCACCGGTTTGGACACCATCCTGTCCTTGTTCCTCTCGCTTCTTTTGTCTCTCTCTCTCTTGTCCGATCCATCTCTTCTATCTTTATCCCTCCACCTGTCTCCTGTCTCTCGGCCTCGTTTCCTCTCCCTGCTTCTGCTTCTCCTCCTTCTGTCTCCCCCACGCTCTTGCGATCTGCTCCTCGACCTAGAGCGTGAGGACCGCCTTCTGTGCTTGTCCTTTCTGTCTTTCGTGCGATATTTCTCTCTCCTTCGAACATCTTTCTCCTCACTTCTACTCCTGCTCCGCCTCTTAATCCTGTCACCTTGTTCTTGTTTCCTAAGAGTCAAGAAAACGGTTTCACGATGTATTTATTCGGGTATTAAAACTTGATCGTAAAGTTCAAAGGGGGGAGCTAATGATAACATTTCTTTTCCAAATGATAGTTCATCAAAGTCAAAAACTCTCCCTTGTTTGAATTTAGTGAAAGCTTTAAGCTATGGCCCCCCATTATCAGCTGATGACTGGTAATTAAGTGAAAGCAAAATGATGACAAGCAAAAGATATTCGAAATAATAACAAAGCAAGTCTGAAAGAAGAGAGAGGATATAATTTACTGTACGTGCACCTGTTTCTGCTTGCAGGCCAACTGTTACCACTTTTAACAAGTCTACTGAGATTGTGGTTAATGAACAGAGACAAACTCTCACATGATGACTCCGTCCTACCAGTAAACTTCATCTTATAATTATTCACATGCATGACGTAAATCAGAAATTTGTCTTTTATTACATTTTCCTCAATCTAAGCTACAAATATTAACTTAAATTTATTATTGATTACCAACTAATGATGATTATTCACCAAAATCAATGCAAATGTTATTCTGAAGGGTACCACTGTTCTGGACAATGATTACTTGTGCCATGTATATGAAAAAATTGCCCTCCAAAATGCCACAATACAAAGTGTGCTTTTGACACGACATATGCTGTGTGGAACAATTTGTACGAATGTTAATGCAGTGGCTAATCACTTTCATGTACAGAAACCAAATACAAGATATTTAACAGACAGAGCTGCATGTTGATATACGCATTAGTTATTGCAACAAACGATAATGTGAATCATCGGTGGGTGGAAGGGTGGATGAATGGATGTGCGGACGAACGGACAGACACAGAGGGAATCATTGCACAAACTTACACTTCAACCTTGGGTGCTCTAGTCATCAAGGCTTCCAACTCATCCATTGCAGAGGTCGCAACCTGCTCATCATCTTTGCTAGGTTCCTTCAGGAAATCAAGAAAAGTGACAGCAATTAAGATCAAGATCATCATCTACTTTACCACTAACCAACAGTAGACTTGATTAATCTTCTCCGACAAGAAAAGGAAAGTGGTAAAGACTCAATTTGATAAATGACTGGCTAACATGTTGCATCATGGGAAGCTGAACACAATACAGTTAACCAGACTCCATTAAACAATTTGCTGATTGAAACTTGATGCAAAGTATTAAAGAACTTTAAGTGATTGTCACTTTCAACCAATGTCACAAGACCAACTGTGCGTTATGTACTGTAGGCTAAGCGAATATTACAATTGGTCAAACTAAGGCACCTTCCTATTAATTATAATATTCAATGAATGGGCGTAAATAACAAGTAATTACTGATTACATTTGAATGGTCAAACTAAGGCACCTTCCTAGAAGTTATAATATTCACTGAATGGGTGTAAATAATAAGAAATTACTGACCAAATTTGAAACAGGACAAACTGAAAAGCTGGCTTAAGTATCCTGACGGAATCTAGTTTGCAGTTAAAACAATTTAAGAATACAAGGTGAAATTGGAATAGTAGCAAGTATTGGTAACTACTGTATGTGTGATAAGATGAACATGTAACATATAGTCTGCCAGCTTGAATAATATGTTCCATTCGGAATTGAAATGGTGTTAGTAAACAACATGAAAATTAAACCAACCACTGATCACAATTTTACTGATCACTTACTGATATATGAAAAGAATGTTACTTTTGGTCAAATTGGGTGAGTCCTGACATGCAGCTAACAGAAAATGTCTATTATGTATGCAAATATTGGCTTCTGCATGGGATCATTATACATTCATATTCATGAATTCTTACTTTCCAACTGATACAATTTTTCCAATGCTAATACCACTGTATACTGTCCTCTCATATCATGCATCGAAGCACTTGTGCCAACAGTATGAACAGTTTTTAACCTTTATCTGATAGATTTATGATATTTGTACCCGCTCATACTGTACGAGTGCTTTGAAGCGATGCATGGAGGTAGGTTAAATATAAACAATTGTCCCAACAGGATTTGTCAAGATAGGACACCTGGCAAAGGCTGGTATGTATGTTTAGCATATTACTACAGTAGTCACATGACACCATTGTTGGGACAAGCACACCTATGCTTTGCTGTGCTAAAGGAATTCTGCTGTTAACATCATCTCAGACTGAAACAGCTCAATTCACAAACCTTGTCTTTACTGTCATCAGGTATACAGAGAGATGGAAATGCCGATCTCTTCTTGTCAATTTCTGTTTTTGGAACAAGAACCGCCTCTTCAGCTAGTTTTGGTTTCATTCGTTGGATCAACCTCCAAAGATTCGAGGTAAAGGAGTCTGGAAATTCGCCTCCATTTTTACGGAGTTCAGTTCTGAAGTCGTCCTCGTCGTTATTCTTTTCTGCTAAATGTATAATGAATTCCGCTGCAAGAGAAGAACAATCAAAGTAAAAGTAAAGACTTAATGTCATATCAAATATAAAAATATCGATACTTTAATGTTGAGCCATTATCTTACTATAGTGTAAACAATGTTAACCTTGATGCAGAACAGTTGAAAACTTCATATTACCTTTCTAGATATATGAAGATACCATAAAAAAGACGGTGCCATCCATTTGATTGGAATGGTTTCTTGTATTTAGTGATATTGTTTTAAAAAGTGAAGTTTATCAAGTTAATGCTGTACATGTATACCAGTCAAATTTTTATTGCATGCTTTGTATCAAATTAATGGAGAACTTCAAAGGGATATTAAACTTGGCTGTAATTGACTGCCTTTTTAGAAAAGTTTGAAAGTTTCATAAACTGCACCTTAAAACCAAATCTTCATGTTATTTAGCATCACAAAAAATATGAATATTATTATTTTAGAGGTATTTTGTAAATGCATCTTGCAACAAAAGGTGAATGATGTCATCATGTCAACTAGACTCGGCTAATTGTGTTGTGTTCAAACCATTTTGTTCATTACTAATTACCTAGGCCTACAGTCAAAGTTTTAGTCTAGTTAGTCATGTTATACTTTTCTGTGAAAGAGTGGTTAACTCAATTCATATCATCAACATGCCACTGAAACCTGCATAATAATATGCTTACCAAGATCTTTATCGTTCAATCCCAAGTGATTGTCAAGTTCAGTGCACACTTTCGACACCAAAGAAAGGTGTTCCAACTTCCTGAGCTCTTCCATGCTTGTTTATGGTATTCAATTAACTGACAAGATATGCTTCTTATTACTGAAGGAATGCCAACTTGCGTAACTAAGTTAGGCTAACTGATCATTGACTTCAGTAACTGCAGTACAACACAAAGCTTTCGTTAGGCTATGTTAGCACGCTATGATACACTTCCAGCCTAGGCTATGCTCAGTCTAACTAAAGTAGCCTAACGTAAGGTCCTATCTTTTGCTGATTGAGAACAAACCCAAAACGGGATGGTGTGGTTCCATCAACCAACAAACTAAATGAATTTAAATGAATTTAATAGACTATTTTATTAAGGGTCTTTCAAGAAAAATTTTATCCATCCATGATTGTCGCAGACTATTGTATTTTACGAAATTGGTACTGTACGTAATACCGATTCAGCTACGATGCAAAAAAATGAGCGAGGGAGTATCGATGTAAAATGCGACCTGATCAACTTGATGGTTATGTTCAACTATATAAACAGTATTAGCGTTTCAATTTATATAACTAAGAAATTGAAACATTAATACACCGTTAATTTTTTGAGGAATGAAAACAGTGAACGATAACACAGGTGGTTAAAAACAGGACATACAGGATACACACACAGCAGTGATTAGTCACGGGTCCTGAAGTGATGGGGGGGGGGGGGGATACATTTTTCTCTACAAAAAAAAACTTGAAAGAATATAAATAAAAAATAAATAAATAATAAAAGACAACGTGTGTCCATATGTAAACGTGAAGGAGAATGGTAAGTGTTGGGGAAATAAGAAGTGCACACTGAAAAAGCAAGTAGGCCAAGTTTTAATGGATGTAAAACAAAGGGCGGATCCAGAATTTTAAGTAGGACGGAGTGTAACCCATATGTCGATAAAGCACAATTAACTCCCGTGTAGGAGGGGTGGGTCTAGGGGTTCTGAAGTACTACAACCCCATAATTAATCTATATTATCAAGGAGTGATCTATTCTGCTAAACTGTTGCCAAATTCTAGTCGCGTGGTAGATTAAAGGTACATATATCCGTTCAAGTTGAGGCACTGGTAAGTACGTTTCTCACTATAAATTCCAAAACCAAATAGGCCTCTTGAAGTTTTGTGATTGCCCCCAACTGGTCAGACTTTGTAATGGTAAATTCGCTGACTGTCACGACTGTCCCTTTTCTTCATATATTTTGGGTATCTGTTGGTCTGTAACATCTACAAAAATTGAACATGTATTCTTACATTTCAGATTCACTTTATGTAGTCATTGAATTATGCTTACAATTGGAACTTATATGTACCACTAAGCAAAGCAATTTCGTTACTAAATTTAGTGCACAACAATTCACTTCAATGTAAACAAATTTTCTCGATGAAATGCGCCGTACTCATGCAGTCGTCCGACAATCTGGTAACTTAATTAAGCTATCATTTATTCACTTCATTTATTGGCTTCATTTATTCACATTACAATGGTAAAACCTATTTTAACAACACAAGACAACATCCGCGACAACATGGGTATTTGTTTTTATATGATCCACGAAAATGAACAAGCTACTGAATGTATTAACTGAACCTCCTCTGTCATTACAACTGACTAGGACACTTGCTATAAAGGGACAGAAATTATTTTGGAGGAAACTGCCAGGCTTCAAGCAATCGAATTGTATTCCTCACAACCATGATAATCGGTGGTAGTCCCTCTTCAGTCAAATCTGCAGTATTTACAGCCAAGAGAAACCAAAGACGAATTTCGTGACCGTCCTTGACCTCATTGTTTGGCCTTCATCTCTTCCCGGGTTGAGATTGAGGTGAGCCGGTGCTTTGTGCCATAGTCTATGGCTAGCTTTGAGTTTGATTTGTCACTTAACGGAATTTTGACATGATAACATTGGCCAATCATGAAATGGCTATACTGTAATTTTCTGATAACTCCAGGGAAATGATGAAATCACAATATGAAACATTTATGCTATTAATTAAGGGGTGAACCCCCCTTCATAAGTACTGTTACATTCTCTTTCCGCTGTCAACACCGCAAGTGTGACGTCACACGAAATCTTCAATAAACTCTCACCGAACCTGAGAGTTAGGGAATCAACAACAGAAATGCACCGAAAAACAGAGATTCGTACCGACACGTGTTAAAATCCAAAAGAGGTAAGTCATCCTCCTCACATGTTCTCAAGCTGTAACATTTTCAGTCATTTTTTCCTATATAATGATAACTTTTAGCGCCGATGGGACAAGTGGGCTGTGAAAAACATGTCGGCTGGTACATATGATATACACTCGACACTGACACATCGTTTGAATGATCGCTTAGGCTAGTGTATCCTAACAGTGCATGATACTTTCACAGGTCTTTTCGTTCCATGGTTATTTTCCTCAACGTAGCTAGGCAAAGCCTAATGACAATGTAGTGTAGGCTCCGTGTCCGACTTGTAGTTGCAGGTGAACAGACAATATTTCAGATTTTTGAAGGGTGTGTCTGCATGATCTTTTGGCAGTAACGTTTCAACATTTGTTTAAGTTCAGGAGTGATATTCTTTTGATCTGTGTCATACGTTATTAGAAGTTAGGATAAGGCTTATCAATAATACTGCTTCAAGTTCAATTCGAGTTAAAAGGCCAACTCATAAGGCATAGCCTAACTCGTTAGTCCTATCGTTAGGCAACTCAACAATGATTGTTAAACGTAAGTTTGCATCATAATTTATCATTGTATTAATTGAAATTCTTTATTTCTACTCCACATAGTTCATTTAAGCAAGGTACAGTTCATTTACAAAGCATAGCCTACCAACTAAACTTCAAGTTTTGTAGTTTCCAAGAAATATTTAAAGAAATTTAATAAAATTACAGTTGTTGATGTTATGTAATATTGAAAGTCTTAGGAATAATTTTCCTAGAAATATCTTTCATATTTGCTGTCTTTCATTTGTGTTTATATTTCCGCAGATTAATAAGCGCATCTTTATCAACATGCAGAGCTTTAAGCACTTTGATCCCCAAAAGCTGGAGCTTTTAGAGGCCAGATTTAAGGGCAGACGAGAACAGCCGATCATCATCAAAGATGATTCCAACCAAAGCTCAGGAAGTAGAAGTTCCAATAATGATGATATTCATGATGTAAGCAATATTTAATACTTATTAAATCACTGCTGATTAAATACCAAGTTAACATTTTTGACTTTGATAAAACAATTGATTAAAATCCTCATATGGCATCTGGTGCGCAGTGGAATAGGACTCTTCTTAAGGATAATTTAAGACAGTCTTGCCAGTAAACTTGTTTGTGGCTAGGCCTTCTGTAGATGTAATTCCTATTCTTAGCAAAAACTGTTCAATGTAGACTCTTTATGCAGTAATTTTGAATACTCTTAATTCGAATAGGACAAATACTTCATTGCATTGGGGTACTTTAGGGAACAAATTTAAACATGCTTACAATGAATGCAAATGCCAGTCAATCTGTCACTCAGCACTCACCTACATTAGCAGCAAAATGTTTTATTGAAATGTCTATCATAATATTGATTTTTTAATTTTTTTTTAATCTTCCAAGGTTTCGTTAGAAATGCCAACCAAAGAACGAAAGAGAAAGAGGAAAGCACCTGACAATGACCAAACAACTCCAAGTAAGCCCAAAGTTCGGCAAAATTTGGAAAACCTATTGTGTAATTTCTTATTCTTTTCACTTTATAAAGATATCTTTTCATATTTGTAACTATTTAACCTATCATCAAAATTGTATATACAGTAATGTAACTAGAGAAGAAAGTTTGCCCAAGGAGCTTGCATCCCGTGAAAAAAGCTTGCGTCCCCATTAAACTCCAATAGCGTTTAATGTAAAACCTACTTTTACTAGTGTAGTTGTAAAGATACGATCGTATCACACCCTATAATTTGTGTTCTACACAATATATGGGGCAGATGGCAAAGTGCCTTAGCTTAGCTGATTTCCAGGACGACCTAGGCCTGCCCCTCTTTTCTTTTGGACCAAACAAAAACAGGGGCAGGGGGAGGGAAATATGAGGCAAGGACATCAGTACAAGAGACCTGTTCATATACACCTCTCTCATGTTTGGTTTTATACTTGAGAACAAATCCCACTAAAGCTATTGTTGAGAACTGCCTTAAACAAGAAATACCACTTTCCTTATGTTACCATTTGCCCGCAAATCCCACACCACCTCAACCTCCAACAGGGTCAGTTTCACGATATCCAATTGGGATCAAAATATGTTTACCCTTAAAAGTAGATGTGTTTCCCAGTCCTGAATTATTTTGTTTTCCCCCTTGCCCATAACAGACCTATGATTATAAAACAACAAGCTTTTTAGTCATTCCAATTTTTTTCTTTTCTCATTTTTCCCCCCATCAATCATGCAGCTACTGGCAGCAAGAAAATTAGTGAATATTTCAGGGTAAGTGTTGATTGTAGAGGTTAGATTGTAGAGGTTATTGTAGCTCTAGGTGGTAGCAGAGGGACTGGATAACATCCTCATTATTACTCTATCTGTATTTACAATCCAGGTTGTTCTCTTCCATTTTATTGTTGGACCCTCAATGCTCGTTGTTTTAGTGAGTAGTAGAATTTCAATGTTCAAAATGTGAAGAATGAAGTAGGCAAGAATTGGGGTAAAAAGCTTTCTGGTTGTTCCTCACGTTTTTTTTTGTCCAAATAAATTAACAAGAGGAGTATGATGAGGAAGGAGACTATGTGATTGCCAAATTTGCTGATGGGCAAACCCCATAAAGGGGAACTCTACACGACCTACGTAGAATATGAGCAAAAAGAGGTCAAGACTCCTAAAGGATTAAGTATGTGACGCGTCATTGAACTCGAATAAACTTCACGTTTGTAAACTGTTTCTCTCCTTTTGCCCTCCTTATAGCATTCTGGTGCGTCGGGAAGTCCTGGTCGTGCGTCGGTCAAGTCACCTGTCGGTGTGGTAAGACAAACCACTTATTGATTGATTGATAAAAGATGAGACACGTGGCAAATATTGAGGGAAGGGTGGGGTAGAGAGGGGGATGGAGGGTCAAAGATCATTCCACGGTTTTCCCTTAAACTTCATTGTTCTTTATCAATTTTGAGAGGAAGATGTCATTGTAAGATAAGCAACCGCTTATGTGGAATGCCACTCAACTTAGAGATTGGAAAGACTTCTCCCACCGCCCGGTATCAGACCAAAATGGAACATGGGTAATATCTGTAAAATACTTCTTGGTGGGATAGGTCACCCACTCGCCCCTGGACTGTTATTTCCTAAAATATTGATACATTTTGACAGACTTGTATTTATTTGTACAATCCTGACTACTGGCTTATTTTGGTAGGTGTCTACAGTTTGAGCAATTACAGAACATTTTGCAATGGTCCAGGGATAATTCTCATTCCAAGTTTAAAAGCGTTGCTATTCTGCATCTATCAGGTAAAATTGTACTACACATTTATGACGAGGAATCCAAGCCGCTGGGCCTTCTGGTCTCTTTTTATCTAATTTTTTGTTTTTCCCCTTTTGCGATCGGTTCTACAGTTTCCAATATCACCGGGCGGAAATAGTATGGATTCAAATTTTAGCCATCCATCTACGCCGCACAAAGGGAGGACAGAAGTCACATCAAAAGCATCTCAGGTAAGACATCAAATCACGATAAAAAAAATTTAAAAATTCTGAAAAAGGCGGCAGGCAGGTTCTAACGATATTTGCAAGAATGGGAAGAACAAAGACCAACATGGTAGTCCAAATTGTTCTGTTAATGCAGGATAAAATCGATACAGTCATTGATCATGCCCATTCTAAGGCTTATTAAGATACCACAGTTGTAATGTCAAACCTACAGGGAATGCATGATGTTCAATTTTTGTTTCATTATGTCCTTTTTTCTTCTCTCGTTTTAGACGGAGATTTCCCTGGCTGAACTGAAGCAGCTGGAGAACAGAGCGACGAGCGATATCCGAGAAAAAGAAAGCACAATAGAATCCTTGAGCATGGTAAAGTAGAACCCTGCTGGTTTTTCTATGTTTTTCTCTTTGTGTTGCGCCGCCAGTACACAAGGAATAAAGTATCCCAGTATCGCACCATAAAAATGCTATGCAAAACGGGACAAATTTGCCGGACAAGCGCAGAGATGTTCAAAAGACTTCCAAACTGCTACACAAAATTTCAACACTAAATTATCCCCTGGTACAGTTTTGCACTTATGACATTGCCAGAAGATGGATTAGTTCTCTTTTGATAATATTAAAACAGTTGACGTTGATCCAGTGAGATAAAGATATTGGGTGGAGAGCGTTGTCTTAGTTTTATTGTAGATATGCTAGTAGGGTTAGAAGTTGGTACAAAAAGGGAGAGGGGAATGGGAGGGAATTGACTGGAAATAGTTAGAGAGAAAGAGAGGAAAGGATAGTTGTATCAAGTTATTTGAATTTAGTCTGAGGGCTCTTTCAATAACCACATTAAATACAAATGTATTGGGTATAATAAAAGAGGCCCTTTTGTTTCCTGTGTTTCTGTAATCGTTGTCTTTGTGCAACAACTTAACTATATTAAACTGGTTTGTGTTTTTGAATACTTGTTTCACTGCGAAAACTTTGATTGAAAGTCAGAACTAAAAAACTGAAAATATTGGTAGAGACCCCCTAAATCGTACCCGTCAGCCTTTTTCAAACCAGCGATGATTCATGAGTTTATCCTCCAATCTGTTCCGCAGACCAATATAGAGTTCCAGAAACAATTAGAATCGGCACAAAAGGTCACGGAAAAGCTGAAAGAGCAGACGGCTAAGAGTACGGAGATGACTAAGAACTTGCTGATTGACAAAGTAAGTATCCTACCAAAGTTTATTCGAAAGAAATTTAGATGAAAATATGCGGATTTTTTTTCCGGTGATCAAAATGTGCTATTTGATCAAGTAAATACGTTGCTTTAATTTTTTTTTTTTAAAACTTTTCTAGTCAGCTTTCTGTCTTTTCTTCTTCTTAAGGCTGTTATAGAACGCAAAGAAGCCAGGAGGCGGTGTATGGAGAACAGGTTACGATTGGGGCAATTTGCAACGCAAAGGCAAGGAGCTCAATTCGTAGAGACGTGGAGTGATGGATATGCCTTTACTGACCTCATGAAGTGAGTGGACCAAGTTGGTTTTGAAGTTATCAGGAATATGTTTTATATTTACACGTTTGTGTTGCATACATCTTAGTGGGCCCGAGGAAAGTGTGTTTTGAACCGATTTGATGATCCTTCAAGTAATGACAGTGATGAGGGTTTCTTTCCATATTCATGATTATGCATTGAGTGTTCAATTAATCATATTCATGATTATTCATTGAGTGTACAATTAATGAATCATATTCACAATTATGCATTGAGTGTACAATTAATGAATCATATTCATGAATATGCATTGAGTGTACAACTAATGAATCATATTCACTATTATGCATTGAGTGTTCAATTAATGAATCATATTCATGATTATGTATTGAGTGTACAATTAATGAATCATATTCACGATTATGCATTGAGTGTACAATAAATGAATCATATTCATGATTATGCATTGAGTGATCAATTAATGAATCATATTCATGAATATGCAGTGAGTGTAAAATTAATAAATCATATTCATGATTATGCATTTAGTGATCAATTAATGAATCATATTCATGAATATGCAGTGAGTGTACAATTAATGAATCATATTCACGATTATGCATTGAGTGTACAATTAATGAATCATATTCTTGATTATGCATTTAGTGTACAATTATTGAATCATATTCACGATTATGCATTGAGTGTACAATTAATGAATCATATTCATGATTATGCTTAGGATTGTTGAGACAAAGCATTCTTTAGGAGACAGATCTGTATATGTAACCATCGAGGCCTCCCGTAAAACAGACGTTAAAAATAACAAATACGACAGGCTTCAGTATTGTATGGTCTGTCGGTGCTCGCTTACGTGGTTTAGACCAATGTGCCTACATTTGCAAGTTGTGATGGATATATGCCTGATAAAATTAGTCCTAATGTTTATGCTTAATAGATTATGAATCACATCTCAGAGAGACAAAACAGCCTGTTACTTCCTTTTGACCGGGAAGGTTTCTTTTAAATTTACTCATGGCAAGAATACAGCCTTTGTTTGTTTTAACCACTTAACAAAATCATCTATTTCCAGATTGCAAGAAAAATTAGCCAAGGACAAGGAGGATCTGGAAAGAAATCGGAAACTCTTAGCGAAGAGGAAACCGACGACAGTGAACATTAATTCCAAACCAAACAAGAAGGCTTCCATGTCCAACGGCCCGGACGACGGCTTCGCTAAACCGGCTAGGGCAGAGGACAACTCCCTCACTCCCACAGAATATTACGAAAGAGACGAAATCTTCAAGTTGAGGCTAGTGGCTTTGAAAAAGGTAAGACCCTCTGAGGTGATACCTCGTGGGGAAGTGAAAAATCCGGTTGGGTTAGGTGGGCTGTAGCCAGATATGGGGGGGGGGGAGTCACCCAGGCCTCCTCTCCTCTCCCACCCAGAACAAGCAACCAGAGATGTTCCTGTATAACTCATATCACTATTTACCCATATGTACTCAAGTGAGGGACAGGATGAGTGAGTTGCGAGGGATCGGTGACGATTGACAACGCATCCGTATTCTATCATTTCCTTTTTTAGGAGGAAGCCGATCTCCAGGCAGAGCTCCAGAAGCTTGAGAGAGATCGTAACGTCCACATACGTGAGTTGAAGCGTATTCAGAGTGAGGACCAGTCACAGTTCAAGGATTATCCAGTCTTGTCGGGGCGATATCTGTTACTACAGCTGATTGGCAAGGGTGGCTTTAGTGAAGTGCATAAGGTAAATTCAAAATCCATCTAATCACCGATTCATTCGTCCGTTCTTGACATATATTTTGTATATCCCGTAGGATGTGAATGATGGTTATCCAGGGCAAATTTTTTAAGGTTTGTTTTCTGATTGTCCTTCGGACAACCACCCGGGTCTTACGTTTTAAAAAAAACAGCGAAGTTGGTTGTCAGAGGTAGCAAAATAACAAAGAATGACCGATATGTACACTGCAAGAGAGATGTGTAGGTTTTTGTAAATAGAACACAAAGCCAATGCTTGGTAATATGCCAGTTTGGGTGGATCATAGGCCAAACTGTTTTGTTTAAATATATTTCAGTACCTTTACAGTGGTGGAGGGTGACGCCTATTATACACCATTGTACCAATAGGTTAGTATTTAGTTACAATGCGATCCGATATTGAATGTGAACAATTATTCATATGCCGGTCGACCCAATCAGCTGATTTTGGTCGTCTCGGATCACCATGGGAACAATTAAAAATTTGCCTCCTTATCGATTTTGACAAGTGAGTGTTTGCATGCTTTGCATGCAGGGATCTATCAGGTGTAAGTTTTCAATATATAATAATAATAATAAATGAGACTTATATGGCACCAAATCAGTAGACAAAAGTCACTGCTCAAGGCACTTTACAAAGAAAGCAGATTAATTTACAAAAGAACAAGTGAAAAAGATGGGTCCTAAGTAGAATTTTGAATGTAGAAAGTTTAGAGCATGTTTGATAAGAGCCAGAGTATTCAAAGCTTCTGTAACCATAGGTCTTCAAGCGGGGGTTTAGGAACAGTTAAATACAGTTTGTTGGACGAACAAAGTGTGCGAGTTGGAATATATGGCAAGAGAAGTTGTGACAGGTACACAGGCTGTTCCAGATGATGAGCACAAAAGGTGAGAAGAAGAAGTAGTTTATACTGAATTCTGTAGCTGATAGGGGAGCCAGTGAATCATTGTTGTATGGTAATGTTTTTTCTCTTCAGGGATTTGATGTTAAGGAACAGAGGTACATGGCCTGTAAGATCCATCAACTTTCAAAAGAATGGAAAGAGGACAAGAAAGCCAATTACATCAAGTAAGCTTACGATCAGTAAAGGACTCAAAAGTAAAAAACTCGGTTCAGTGAAAAACGAGCATGATTAACGCCTGCGGTATAAATTGAACCTAACGAGGCACCGTCACAACAACAACAACAACGGAAAACTTGTAAAAAGCACTGCAAGAAGTGACCATTAAGTGGAGGACCTAGTTCAGACTTAAACCTTTACTGGCAGCAAATTTTAGAAAGGCCTCATAGAAAGGCCTCAAAGGCAGCAAAGTTAGCAATGGCTGATAAACTTGTATCGTGGTATAGCACCAAGTGACCAATGATAAGCTTTCTTTCATAATTAAACATAATTAAAAGTACTTTTTGCAAAAATGACATTATTGTCAAAATTTGATTTCTCTCTCACCTAAACGGTATGTGCATCGCCAGGTGTTAGAAAACAAACATTTAAAGGCAGCAAAATGTAGTGAGTTGTCATAGTTATGTAGAAAATATCATCTTTACAAAACGTATAATAATTATTCTGTATGGAAGAAAGCAGTCCAAAACAGAATTTGTTCCTGGGTTGTATCCTTTACTACAGACAAATATCTTTATTTCATCTTTATAAGTATCTTGTGCTGCTTATACCAGTGTGTCACCTTCTTCTGCTAATAACATCCATTGCTGACTATAATATTTTCAATCTTTTGTTTTTTTCCCGCCCTTTACAGACACGCTCTTAGAGAATATGAAATTCATAAAAGTTTGGACCACTGCAGGGTTATCAAATTATTTGATGTATTTGAAATAGATTCCAACTCGTAAGTATAAATTTCACCTTCAAATGCAGTGGCTTCGTCTAATGAAGCTGCTATTGTTTTATGTGAAATTTGATGATGGGAGCCCCTACCAGTTTAGCTTGCACTAGTTCCTCATTGTACCATTGAAAGCTGTTAATCTAACGCAGTTAGTTGGTTTTTATGTTTTGTGTGTGGGTGTGTGTGTGATGCCTGCTGTACTAAGATGTCTCAAGAAGGGAAAGTTGGATTGATCTCATACTTTGGTTGTGGATCCCACATATTTGAATAAACGATGCCTATTGTTTAAGTGCAGGTCAAAGGTCAGCAGGAGTCAGAATGTCAAAACTTTGTAAAGACCAATATCTAAAGCATGGACAACTTTGATTGATATCTTACTTTGAATGTGGATACCATATATTGAGAAGCATAAGCCAAATGTTTGTGAGTGAATGACATAGGTCAGCAGAGGTCGAAATGTTGAAACCTTATAAACATTCAAGAGGAACAGGTTACATTTGAGTCCTGAATTAATTTGCTAATATCTGAAAGTTCCTGGTTCAACTTGGCATTACTATATTTCTGAAAAGATTAGGAGTCAAGCAATGTCTTCTCTTCTCTTTGAAAGAGGTACAAATAGTTGGTAAGTCAATGAAAACAAAGAAGTGCTGTACACCAATTTATATGCAATGTAGGCTAGTTTAGAGTAATCTGCTGGTAAAGTCTAGAAAGTGTAGGCTAAATAAAGATAGTTTGTTATAAACAGTAATAAATTATCCTGTTTTTCTCGACATGATTGCAAGCAAAGTAATAATGTGGTCTCTTTCCCTTCCACAGATTCTGTACGGTCTTAGATTATTGTCCAGGTAATGACTTGGACTTTTACCTAAAGCAACACAAGACCATAGCAGAGAGGGAAGCCAAGTCCATCATAGCCCAGGTCGTTCACGCTCTCAAATACCTCAACGAGAGAAAACCACCCATTATCCATTATGACCTCAAACCGGGTAAGAACTGTGTACACAGTGCGAAGTATTACTGATTCTGTACTTCTCAAGATCTTAGAAACCAACGTGTGTCTTATCTGAGGTTTCCATGCTCTGTAAACCATGGAAATGCAGCTTTTAAAAGAGTCTAAAACTGATCGTACCAAAACGAGAAAGATACCCTGTTTACTAAGGACAGAAAATGTGGCAAAATGAGTGAAGGCTTACGGCAAAACCCAGAGGAGTATGTAGAGTATGTATAGTATATCAATTTGTAGAGTATGTAGTATGTATAGTATAACATATGTAGAGTATGTAATGTGTAGAGTATGTAGTATGTATAGTATAACATATGTAGAGTGTAGTATGTATAGTATTTCATATGTAGTATTATGTAGAGTATGTAGTATGTAGAGTATGTAGTCTGAACAGTATGTAGTATGTATTTTTATGTAGAGTATGTAGTATGTATAGTATATCATATCATATGTAGTGTGTAGAGTATGTAGTATATAGAGTATGAAGTATGTAGAGTATGTAGTATGTTGAGTATGTAGAATATTATTTAGAGTATGTAGTTTGTAGAGTATTTAGTTTGTACAGTATGTATTAGGCAGAGTATGTAGTGTAGAATATGCAGTGTGTAGAGTATGTAGTACGTAGAGTATACAGAGTATGAAATATGTTGTATTATGTAGAGTATGTAGTATGTAGAGTATGTATTGTAGAGTATATATGTAGAATGTAGAATATTATGTAGAGTATGTAGTTTGTAGAGTATGTAATATGTAGTATTATGTAGTATGTGGAGTATGCAGCTGCTTACCAATAGATAGATGATTTATTCAGCCACATGCATAAAAATACAATGGAAATTGTTCAAAACACAAGAGCTCTAAAACAGACATGAAATTGAAACACATAACGATGAAACACATATAAAAAGTGATATTGCATGAGTAATAAATACCGGTAGGCTATCGACAATGGTATAAAAACATTGCGATAAAAGTGTCGATGTAAAAAGTACGAATAATGAGAAATATGTACGGCATGAACCATAAAATGTATACTTGTACGATAAACAGAGGGCTACTTCATATAAAACAGAATTCAGAACAAATAAGACATGAGATACAGGGAGTGATAAACAATGTACTTCAGGATCTGATATCTAACCTCATCTAACCTTTCATCCACAGGTAACATCCTTCTCATGACTGGGCATGTTAGCGGGGAAATCAAGCTGACAGATTTTGGCCTGTCAAAGATCATGGACGATGATCATTTCAATTCCTCAGAGGGAGGCATGGATCTTACATCACAAGGGGCTGGAACTTACTGGTCAGTATTAATAGTATGCGTGTTGTTAATATGGCATTTAAGTTAATAAATAAAAGTATTAAGATTTTGGGCAAGCAGTGATGTGAGTGAATCATTTTCTTTTTCTATACAGAAAGGTGAGGGAAAAGTGTTGAAGATACCCGGGGGTGGGGGGGGGGGAGGGGAGGACAGAGGGGGAGGGGAGGATGGAGGGGGGAAATGAGGAGGGGTAATTATGCGGTTATACCATGCTCATCTTTTACCCCCTTAAAATGGTCCCTGTTCTGTCCACCCAGGTATTTGCCACCAGAGTGCTTTGTAGTTGGTAAGGATCCTCCGAAAATCTCCTCCAAGGTGGACGTTTGGTCTGTAGGCATTATATTCTATCAGTGTTTATATGGAAAGAAGGTAAGTCAAAAAATGTCATTATCATTAATCTCCCCCATTCCATGTCACGTCTCCATGTCAAGAGAAGAAAATGGGGCTAGGAATTTGGATCTTACTTTAGCGGTATTTGCATGGACGGGTTGCCAAATAATGTTAGCATGGTTCAAACGCTCTGCAGCAGCTGGGTTACGTTTGTAATTGGTCAACTGCTTCACAGACGTATCAGAATTTTTCAGACAATATTGTAGTCAAAGGTGGTGGGATTGTTACCACACACAGATATTTTATAGCTCAAGAAAACACCAATTAGCCTTGTAGGACTGCAGTCAGTCCAAAAAGCAGGGTTGTTTTCTTAGAGCAGATCTAATTTTATTCTGAAATCGTGAGTAGTCTATGCCATTGTGATTAACTGGTTGCAGCTAAATTTAGTATCTACTTAAAGAAATAGGATTGGAACAGGTTGAAGTAGATGAATGGTTCTGTCATTTCGGTGATGAAATGTTAATGATGTGTCCCCGAAACACGATAACTTGAAAATCTTTAGAATTCCTTTTCGCCTTTCTCTGAGTGTTTTTGGATATGTTCTCATAAAATGAAAGAATTATTGATCCACCTGGCTTGATATACATGAAATATGCGTCAATTTATTTTTTGGACATTTTAGCTTCTCTCCTTAGTCCCTACTTTGATTTGATTTGAATTTTATTTTGCACACAGCCATTTGGTCACAACCTTTCTCAAGCCAGTATATTGGAGCAAAACACTATACTAAAAGCCACAGATGTGCAGTTTCCTCCTAAACCTGTGGTCAGCAATGAGGCTAAGGTACAGTATAGAAATTTGGTATAACCCCCATCTTCCTCTCAACTCTTTCCCCCTCCATCCCAACCCATCCCCCCACCCCACCAACCTCAGTTTGATAAGTACATATTCCAAGTGCCTAAGACATGAAAGGTAGCCATGGATAATGGCTGTAGGTCACAGCAAATAGCAGTGGCTTCAGTGATCCCATATTTGACAACAGTCACCCTAATTTCAGTAAAATTTGCCCTGTTGAATGTAAGCCCTGGCCAAGGTAGCAATATCTAAGTTGAAGCTTTCATATACAGAGGAGAAGCCTGTCCCCTATGTCAATTTCTCGACTATTCCGGTGACATACGGTTTCTCCCGGAATTAAGTTCGGTCATTTTCTGATTTTTTTAAAACTTTTTCCTCACAGGAGTTCATCCGTTGTTGTTTGGTGTACAACAAGGATATCAGATGCGACGTCCTCACTCTGTCCAGGAATGCCTACCTCTCCCCGAGCAACAGGAGGGCAGCATCTAACAACAACGCCAACAGCAGCTCCTCTTCCAGCGGTGGTAACCAACTCTCCTCGGGCAACACAGGGAGCTACTTCAGCAGCCATTCACCGCTGAACACCATACCTGTGGACAACAGCTCGTAATGACAGCTGAAAATGTAGGAAGAATTGATGCTTGCTTAGCCACTTCAGGAAGTCAGCTGATCTTGAAATGTGAATTAAAATCTGGAAAGGTTCCGCAGGTCGTCAGGTGAAAGAGGTACCGTGACAGCTGCTCGCAAGGTTTCCAGTCGGTACGAGGTGAAAGAGGTACCGTGGCAGCTTGTAAGGTGTCCAGTCGGTACGATGTGAAAGAGGTACCGTGACAGCTCGCAATGTTTTCATTGGGTACGCCTTCGGAGAGACCGATTGATCTTCGGCCGTTGAAGATTCAGAGAGGGTTTCAAGCAAGATGAGGAAGAAGTTGGATTCTGCTCGGTGTCTAAGTTGAAAGACTTGCATACGTCGAAGAGCTCACATGACGATTGTGTTGATGGTGGTTGTCTGAATTGCTTTGTAGCATGTACGAGCCTAACGTTTAACTATTGGGCCATCATTGCAAGTAATCGTACAGCTGTGGGTGTGCCTTGGTCTGTATCTCCCTCCCAATTGCATTCTGGAAGTTGAATTGCCAAAAGGTAACACTTCCTTGTTTTGGTCGGGCTCAGAGGGACCAGTGTGTTCAAAGAATTATTGAGTTAAAAAGTTAAAGGAGATATGTAGACAATCAGAGACCCTGGATCAGTCAATCACTTTTGCGTGTATTACAGAGTATGACTTGCAGTGCTCTGTGACATCGTAGCCGCTACTGAATCAGACTGTAGGTCAAGGGTCATATGTAAATGTTGTACCAACTCCTAGATCCTGTAAAATGTGTATGAAGGCCCCCCCCCTCTTACTAACACATGAAGTATGTAGTTTTCTGTTGAACATACTGCACAAGTTGAAAAAAACAAAGACTCTTTTATCTTCTCTTAAGAGAATTAAAACTCATATATCATTTATGCTGTCTTAAAACTAGAAACGTAACTCTCTGCAGGTTGAAACACTTGAAAGTTTTCAGAAACTGTGGATGGTCAAATTACCAAATTTGATGCCCCAGTTACCAAAATGTTATTATAGCAGGACTAAAATGTTCGTTTGTGAGCAAACTCTCTCGAGCTTTTTCGGAGGCAACCAGATGTGGTTTTGTTTGATGAACCAGCTTTATTTAACATCGAGCGTCACACTAAATACAATGATGAGAATGCGTAGCGCAAAAGTATTCTCAAAGGTATATCCATATTATCTGTCTTGGCGGAACTTTCCAAAACCATAATCGAAATACCGTAATAAGGTATCCTGTTTTGGTATGGCACAGAGTTAATGTTAGGCAACTCTCTGATTTGTTTTGTTGACTAAACACTCTCTTTCACATCAAGCAGAACTCTCTGTCCCATAGTTTTAACAAGCCTATAAAAAACAGGACCTAAAGTTGAGAAGACACTGAAATTGCTTTGACATAACTGAATGTTCAACAGTGCCTCTCTTTTTTCTTATGCTAAAAGTGTACTTTGTAGCACTAGTGTGTAACACCACAACTGTTGGGCATCTGTTTTACAGTTAAACAAGGTTTTTTATATGATGTGGGAAGAGTGTACAAATTCTCTTGGACCAATCATTGTCTAGATGTCAGGGGTAACTCAAAGGAACAACTTGGCCCTCTTCATAGTCCCTTCAGCTCTCATAAATTGACCGTTTGGCAGCGAGCTGGGCCATTCTTTGGAACGGAGAAGCCAACTGTTTGAAAATTTTTGCTCTTATCTTCTTTTGTTTTTTTTATCTAGAAAGTTTTCATTATCGTTCTCTTTACGAGACCTTTTTTTTTTAAATCTCATATGCATAACCATGCGATTTGTAACACTCCTTTATATATGTTATTCACATCTTGGCGATTAAGGGTTGTGGGGGTGAAATAACTGAGAATGATAATTTTTTTGAGGTTTTCAGAATATTTGAATTAATTTATTCTGTAAGAAATGTATAAGGTTGATTTCACTTTCTTGGGGCCAAGTTGGTTTGAACCAAACCTTTGCATTCCTGAGTCATAATTCTCCAGTAAATCACAGTCAAGTGCTTTACAATGCGGATGGCATGTTTGGGGGGGGGGGGGGGATATTGTGTTAATAAGTTTTGAATAATTTTAAACATAACATGTTCATTCCTAACAGAACACAAAGGAAAATTCATCTTTTTATATCTGATCTAGGGGTACAGCATGTGTGTGGCTCTCCAGTGGAATTGGGGAGGGGGGGGGTGAGGGAGGGAAGAGTGGGAATAGTTTCAACTTCACTGTGGGGTGGCAGGGATCCATTATCTTCCCATACAAATATGTATCCATTGTTTCAAGTAGGTTTTCACTTTCCATTTTTCCTGCCTTCAGATGCTATCAGTTCAAAGCATGTTATTTGTACTGAAGGGGTTTGCTTGTCATGCAAATGCCTTTTTTATGTTTGGAAGGATAAAAAAAAAAAAAACGTTCCTGAAGATTACTTTGTGGAATACTGTCGGTTTCTTGCTACAACCTACAAAGGACATTCACGTTGTTCGTTTCTGAAGCACACATCGTTGTTATTTGTTCTATAACATTCTCACATTTCACTGGATATGAAGCCATACCCCCTGGTGACGTGTTGGTGGGGTTTAGGGAGAGAGGCAGGGGGAGGGGTGCAGAAGAGGGCTGTTAGCTGGTAGCACGGGGCTAAACAAAGTTGTACGATAGATCTTATAGAAATCTTGTAATGCAAGGGATTCACAAAATCTCAAATCACTGATCTTATGTTAATTTGTAGGTTGAACGCAAAATTATATTGAATGCTATGTTGCAATTTGTTCACTATTTTTAAGCCAATTCATATTCTATATTAGTCCAAATGAGTTACTTAAATCCCTCAATTTGTTTCCCCTCTTTTTTTTGCAAATATGTACGGTAGTTTCATTTTGGTGATGAAAGATTCATTTTACACTATGTTCATTATATGAAAACTTTTTGTGTTCACCTCCTCATTCACAATTGATTTGGTTAGATTTGTTATTTCATCACTTCTTACAACTAGGTTTGGTATCCGTTGATTAAAGCTGATGGATTTGACAATCACCATCAGCTAGAAAGTTAAAAGTTGACATCGTTATTTTTGTGTATGACAGGCTGCAAAATCGTAGCCCCAAACAGAAATCGTAGCTGAAACGGCTGTTAAGTTAGAGTTTGGATCACTAATTTAGATCAAGGTTAGTCATTCATTAAATGAGGAACAAATGTTTTTGCTAATTTTGTTGTGTGTGAGAATATTGTTCTAGCTGATAAAAAAGAAAGGGAGGAGAAAAACTGGCTACTACCATATTACTTAATTTTGAAACAGCATTTTGCATTGACTGGGGTATATTATGGTGATAGCACCTTCCCCACTACTTTCTTCTACACATATTTCATGTTTAAAATGTTAAAACATTACGATAACCTCTGGCGAAACAAAGTTATCCGGGTGGCGCTCACCATGGTGACGTCGTTCACCACGTTGATGACGTCGTTCACCACGTTGATGACGTTCACCACGGTGATGTCGTTTACCGTTGTGACGACGTTCACCAGGATTACGGTATCATATTTTTCGGCTATCTATGAAAAAGGCAACAGTACGAGTGCGTTTACGTTTGATCGATTGCATTCCTATATTTCAATCGATACGCTCGTCCCATATCAGGTAAGATTGAAGCAAAGGTCAAATTGTATTTTAATGGAGGTAATTTCATACCTTGCTTTACCTCTTCATATAACAAGTTTCTGGTACAATTTGCAAAATTAATGCAAAACAAGTGGAGAGTGTAGCTTTTACAATATCAAAAACATCCTTGTATCACATTATTGATTTCAATTGGAGATGTACCATTTTTTTCTGTTTGAATACACTTAAATGAATGCAAAGAACAATCTTGAAGTTCGAAGAGGGACAAACATATTTGAATCGTTGGCGACAAATTTAAGAAATGCAATAATAGGTTGAGGAGTGTTACAAAATACATTTTGCAGATGAGGATATGTAAAGAGAAGAATGCATTTCTTTATTTTTTTCTCTCGTATTTTGCTTTTTATTCCCGCGATGACAAGGGCAGGTTTTTCATCTGGATAATACTTGACATAATCAATCCCAAAAATGTGAAAGGCATTTATTAATGTGCCCTCCCTCCCACTAACACAATGAAATAAAAACACTTAAAAATAAAACATTGCTTAGTTACCAAAGCTCTAAAGTTAGAGGGTCCTGCAGTTTCCTCCCTCATTAGCCATCTTAAGCATAGCAAGTTGCCAAACCTGTAACATTACTATTTACATCATGTAACATTAGTAAGTAAAGTCATAAATTACTTGTGAATTGTTTGACGGTATCATTGTTGGGGAAATATGACAACAGAAGGAATGCAGGGAAAGCAAACAACCAGTATTCTTTTAAATTAATTAACATGATATAATTATGTTGACTGTTTTGCGAGCTCGAGTTTTCAATATCCAATAATCATTAATCAAAGAGACTTCCTGAACAGCTGCTGATATTTGACTCATATTTAGACTGTGCTCCTGTCAGCACTGGCACCCCGCCTCCCCCTTCCCAGAACCGATCCTCCCCCATCCTTCTTCCAAATACTAACATTTCCCAGTATGTTTCTTTTCTTCGATTAACAGGGATGAGCCTGTGGTAAAAAAAAACACGGAACTTTGCAAAAATTGCGGTATAGGCTCCAGTTTGCGTACGCTACAGTGTGTTAGGATAATAGTTTTGTCCCCGAGGTAGAAAAGAAATCATGGATATTCCGGGAATTCGCGGTAAAAGCTCATGTCTGGATTAAGGTAAAATAATTTTTATTCCCATAGTCCCCGATTAATGGAATACCTACTTATGAGTAGAAGTGGCCTGAGAACCTCCATCAACTTGAAATGTCAGCAATTAAGGCAATTAAGAGAGTACACAACAACTGTACCTAATATACATGTAGCATTGTTTCCAAGTCACTTTGTGGAATTGTTGTAAGACGAGTAAAGATCGTTCTTTCTCTATTCCTGAGGTTTTGTCTCCAGGTTAACGAATCGGTCTACAAATTAGATGCCGAACGTTATCAATGGACGAATATCATCTCGTCCTTTCGTTTCTTCTGTGTGACGGTTCCCGGTTTGTTAATGGCCTCTGGATGGTTCGCCAACTCTGGTGGGCAGTGCGCGTTCGGGTTCTCCATCAGTAGATTCCTCAGATCGTAAAAGACCGCGGAGTCGTCCTGCGTTAAGAATGTGATCGCCACCCCGGATTTGCCTGCTCGCCCGGTTCTACCGATACGATGGGTATAATCTGCAAAGTTTTAAAAGGAGTAAACAGTTTGACCACTGAATTAAAAAAAACCACCAAAAGGAGATTATTTTCACTTAATATGATCCATGATCTTGCAAATAGTTAATACCCAGACAACATAAAAACTGCTGCCACTTTAAACCTCTCCTCATATGCTTACCGTGCTGTATCAGTGTCTCTAAATTCTTACACAATTATAACCATCCGAACAAAGGAATATTGTGTGGTTATAATAATTCTCTCAAGTAAAATAGTCATTGCTTCTTGCAGGTTCAAGGTAGCTCTTAAGAGTGATAGGGTACTGTTTAGCTAACAGCACTAAATAATGACATGTTATGAGCTTGCTCAATGGTGTCCAGTGTCGTGATCAAATGGAACGGACTTGCGTTCTGCAGGTTTGAGTCCTGGCCTGACCCTTGGGCAAGGCACTTAATCTTCGTTGCTTCTCTGTACCCAGCTTTATCAAGGGGGGGGGGGTGGGGGGGCCTGTGCGGTAACTTTTAGATATAGTTGTGTGTGCTGGTTGTGGTTGCATCCTATGGGAAGTCCCCCAGTGGACGGACACGAAGATGTGCGCATTGCATGTGGCCCTGCAAGCTGCTGTTTGAATTGGGCACGCTTGGTTGTGAGTGAGTTAGTGTGTGACTAGTTACCAATGACCAGGTGTTAACTGTGATTGTCATGTGGGAAGGCTCTACATTGATACAAAGACTGCAAAACCTTAAAGCTTTCAACTCAAATTTTTTTAATAGCACTCTAAATATACTGTTACAATGTCTGATCTAATTTCTGACAGTATGATCCAAACTAACCAATGTTAGAAAGCCTCGTTACTGACACACTGATATTTTGAAAGTTATACCCGGAGGGTTTTGCGAGAATACTTACTTTCAACACTCCTTGCCATGTCAAAGTTCACCACGAGGGACACGTCTTGGATGTCGATACCACGTCCCGCAACATCCGTGGCGACCAGAATATCCACACTGCCCTCCTTTAGACTTGCTAATGCATATTCACGCTGATCTTGACCTTTGCCTCCGTGAAGAGTAGTCGCATTGTACTAGAACGAACAAGAAATGTGATAAAAGTCAAAAGTTCTCCATATGATACCATGTTAATAATTACAATTAACAGTTCTTATATAGCGCAACTTACAATAAAGTCTCGCCGCGCTGTACTTGACCCTGGTCATTGGTAACTTGTCACACCTACACACCAAAGTGTGCACAATTCAAACAATCTCTCCTGGGGCACCACAGTCACGTGCCTCCTGGGGGACTTCCCATAGGGCGCAGCCACAAACCGGCGCACTCAACTAAATTTACAAGTTACCTCACAAGTCCCCATTTATACACCTGGGTGAAGAGAGGCAATGGAGATAAAAGTGCCTTGCCCAAGGACACAACGCAATGATCTGGCCAGGGCTTGAACCTGTAATCCTTAGATCACAAGTCCACTGCCTTAACCACTTGACCACAATGCCCTACCCATTAGTTAGTCACATATTCATTCAAATGTTACTAATTCCTTTTACTGACTTCTCACTAACTCGACGAAATCCTGCAGGCATGAATACCTTTAGAAGGGAAAACCTACCCCCATTTTCTCGAGTGATTTGGCCAGGACGTCGACTCCTTTCTTCTGGTTGACAAAGATTATGATGGGCGGGTCGATGCCCCTCTCCAGTATCTCGATGAGTTTATGCCTGCCGAGGAATGAAAAAGGAAAATAAATCTATGGGAATGTTGGAACTGAGACGGGATCAGCCAAGGTCAAAAGGTCATAGAATCATCTCATGGCCCGTTCTCAGTACTTCCAAGGTCAGCACAGACGTAGAATAATTTTCTTAAACTCGGTTCTTGGACTTCTTACACTCTTCAGGATATCATTCACATCATCTTGAATTTGTCAAAAAGTAATAATAATAATAATACAATTCATAAAGTGCAAAATACAAGAAAAAGTTCCTAAGTACTGTACAAAGAAAATTTGATAAGTTTAATTAAAATAAATAAGTTTTGAGTTTAGATGAGAGTAGTCAATGAGGGGGTATGTTGCGAATATTTGAGAGGCAAAGCATTCCAAAGTTTTGGCGCTACGGATGTAAATACCAACCTCTTTTCTTTGTTACTGCACATGTAGACTCTTTGTTCCACGTTGGCAGTGGGCTTGCCGGCAGTGCCGATGTAAACCACAGCGGGCCTTCTCAGGTACGACCTCGCGACCCTCTCTACCGCTGTGGGCATCGTAGCTGTGAACATGACCGTCTAAGGATGAAACGGCAAAACTTAATTAAAAAATTTGAACAGGTTGCCCCAAGCTTAATGTCTTCTGATGTGTTCGGAATTAACTCAAAGGACCCCATCGTCTCCATTTTCGTCTTGTAGTCTTTTCATCGGAGTCCATTTCTCCGATTAAATTAATGAACAATGAAAGTAATTCGACTTTGAACGGAGGTTGGCAGAAATTATCGGCTACAGCAGCTTTCAAACCAGTGACCTCAGCGTTATACGTTCTTTGCTCATTTGCATAATGGAGGTCACCGATTCAAATCCCTTTACAGCCGATAATGACCTTGCCCTAACAGAATGTATTTTCCGATTTCACAGTCCACATCCAGTTCATCATTCACTTGTGCACAAATCTTATTAATCTTTATTAACATTACCATCAAGCTTACCCCTCTCTCTACTTTCAAAACTTTTGCAAGTTGATTCAATTTTGGTAGTCTGCTTTTTTTGGGGGGAGGCGGGGGGGGGGGCATCGTAGCTTATGAAGTAAAACAAACCTATACCCTAAACTACAACGCTTCTCGGCCTTTTGGCTAAGATCATGTGTAGTATCTGTTCCCTTTCGAGGGGAATGGTGATGCACATCCGACGATGATCACACAGTCACATGTAAGGGGACTGGGGTTGAGAGGTGATCACTCATTTGGTAGTTTGGTTTTGTGCCCAGGTTCTTTCCTGGGCGACTTTTTCTTAAAAAGTACCCGAAGCTACAATTGGATTTTGTAGCATCTACAGTTTCGTCAAAGATTTTAAAAAGTACCCTGTCGGTTAACGCGCAGGAGAAAAAAAAAAATCAATTCTAGTACCGTGTGAAAAGGATGAGAATACTGAAAGTAGAAAGTAAGGAGGAACCTCACCTGTCTGTACTTGTTTTTCGACGTGAAGTTACTCATCAACTTGTCCACGTCCTCGGCTTCGTCCGTATCTGGCTTCTGATTGGACACCGGTAGATATTCCAGAATCGTCTGAACGTCAGGCTCAAAGCCCATGTCAATCATTC